>NW_013747426.1:0-1493 GCF_000517525.1 Limulus polyphemus
CTATCTCTCTATCTGCTATCCAATTAACTTATATATATCTACCGCCACTTCTCGCCAGTCTTATATATACGAAATAGAGGGCGCCTGGTAAACACTCGAGCCTTCACGAACGTTCTAGATATTCATTACGTGTTACCAGCGTCATGTGAACTCCGCTGTCGTAACAATACTATAAGAGCGCGTGTCTAGCAAACACTCGAGCGTTCAAGAACGCTCGAGATACTCATTACGTGTTACCAGGGTTACGTGACTTTCGCTGTCGTAACAATATGGAACTCTTTGTTATTGCTGCATATTTTAAGGTAAGTCGAGTAGCGTGTTTCCTCTCGGTAATAAATACGTATTCAAGTAATCTAAGTAGTCTCAAATTATTAGTACTTTATATATTTTTGTGTGCCACCTTGTCAAATACGTCCTGAGAATCCAGATACATCAAATCCACGTCTGTACCCTCATATATATATAAGAAGTAGCCTCTTCATAGAATGTCAAATTATTATTAAGGCAAGATTTTATCCCGTTGAAATCATGCTGTCTACCCAAAAATATTTTAGACTTTGTGAAATGACTTTGCAAAGCATCTTTTATCAGATTTTCAAACACTTTTTCTCTTACCCTGATAAAAGGTCTATAATTACTGGGAAATTTTTATCACCTGCCAACTATTCAAGGACTTAGAAAAACAATAATGTTACGACAGCGGAGGTCACGTGACGTTGGTAACACGTAATGAGTATCTAGAAAGCTCGAGGAACTTGTCGAACGTCCTAGCGGTTGCTAGAATGGCGCTCTTATAGTATATAAGCCGGCAGATAAAGTGACGGCAACAACTGAATAGCAGACAGAGAGATTGAAGATAACGATGGACAATTGAGTCAAGCGCGGTAGTAAGTAAAGTGCGTGAATCGTTCGTTGAGAATTATAGCGTGTGTTTAAGTTAAAGAGACTGTGGAAATTAAGTGTACTGCAAAGTTGAATTGAGAAAGAATAAATTAGTTTTATTTAAGAAAGGACTTGTATTGCTGAAGTTTCTCGGGAAGAATTTCTACTAGAAATTAACAAACGACCAGAGACGTAACAAATAGATGTCAGAAGTGGGATAAAAAAAAATAAAAAAAGAAGATGGAAATGAGAGCTGGCAAATCAAACTACAGTTTAGCAGATTTGATGGCAGCAATACAAGAACAGCAAAAGAAACAAGAAGAACGAGAAAAGAAACAAGAAGAGAAATTAAAGCAGTTGTTGGAGGAAAAAGAAAAGAAACAAGAAGAGAGGCAACAGCAGTGGCAAGAAAACCTGCAACAGTGGCAGCTCGAACAGCAAAATAAACAAGAAAGATTACAGCAGTTGTTGGAAGATAAAGAAAAGAAACAAGAAGAACGAGAAAAGAGACAAGAAGAGAGACTACAGCAGTGGTTGGAGGAGAAAGAAAATAAACATGAAGAAAGTCTCCAACAATTGAGAGAAACCAGAGTACACAAATGGAAAACATT
>NW_013747427.1:0-1493 GCF_000517525.1 Limulus polyphemus
AATCCTGGAAGTCCTCAGGGCAATTGCACCATTTGCCCTCCTTTTCAATCCAGCCATGTCTACAGATAAAATATATTCATGTGTTCTACTTGTGTCTTGTTTTATCAGTATGATTTATTTTTTAATTTAAGAACTGTTTACCTTTCATGCAAGTACTTTTGTCCTGATAAATTTGTAAGTTGTTTAAAAAAAATCTTAAATATTATTCAACTCTTAATTTTTGAACAGATGAATAATATACATCCAGTATATTTAAGTATAAATTTTATGTGGGATAATGTAGTTTTTTTATTTTAGATGATACCTCCATGTAGCTCCTGCAAATTAATGCTTATATATTCTCAGCTGATGTTTATAGGAAAGTAATTTATGAAAAAGTAAATCACAATACTACAACAGCAACTTTTGCATTAGCCAAGTTTTCCTGTTTCATAACAAAACTTTCAAATTTTCATAAAAGACAACCACTAGTAGAAGCTTGGTAGGATTAGATTAGTGAAAGAATCATAAAAAAGGTTTGGTTTGAATTTCGTACAAAGCTGCATGAGGGCTAGCTGCTTTAGCAGTTTAGAGGGAAGGCAGCTAGTCATCACCACCCACCGCCAACTCTTGGGCTACTCTTTTACCACCGCATAGTGGGATTAACCGTGACATTATAACGCCCTCACGGCTGAAAGAGCGAGCATGTTTGGTGTTATGTACGCGACCTGCAGATTGTGAGTCGAGCGCCCTAATCACCTTGCCATTTTTTGTTTGTTTGTTATGAAGCATAAAGCTACACAATGGGCTATCTGTGCTTTGCCCACTGCAGGTATCTAAAACTGAATTTTATTGTAGAAAACTGTGAAATTTATTACTGAGCCACTAGGAGGCCGGTTTTTATGACTGAAGGTTTTACTTTTAAACATTTTTATCCAACTTATGTCAATAGAATGTAGCAATCATATAAATGGTGGTTACTTTATTAAATCTTCTTGAATAATTGGGGGTTTCTTGAAAAATAATTGAAATTATTATTATTTTTTCTGGTTAATCGTTCATGAAGTTTCCAAGACAACTTTGGACCTCACTTTTCGATATTTTTTATTCCCAACTTCAGTCAGAGGACATTAAAAGATTTTAATATAATCATTAGTATCGGGTGTCAAAGGACTAGATTTGAGGTTTCATTTCAGATTGTGACTACTTGTTCATAAAAATCATTAAAATATTTAAAGAAAAAGATGACTACCTATCATTTGATACCAATATGGCAGTAAATGGCGTGCCATAATGCATTCTTCATTGGTTATAATAGGTTGAAGTTTGGAGTTCTGCTGCCTGTGAGGTACGACTTGTTCATTAAACATTTTCATAAACAAGATGTGCAAGAGGGTTAAAACACTGTGAAAATACTCTTTAAATTAATTTGTCAACGACTGAACTGAGAATAAGGAATCTGGAATAAGTATCCAGCTTCTGAATGGTTACATAATATAAATGAACTTACGATT
>NW_013747428.1:0-4221 GCF_000517525.1 Limulus polyphemus
TGCGGTTACAGACATGAATATATCATTCGATTTGTGTGGTTACAGACATGGTTGTATCCTCCCATTTATGTGGTTACAGACATAAATATATCATTCCATTTGTGTGGTTACAGACATAAATATATCATTCCATTTGTGTGGTTACAGACATGAATATATCATTCGATTTGTATGGTTACAGACATGGTTATATCATTCCATTTGTGTGGTTACAGACATGAATATATCATTCCATTTGTGTGGTTACAGACATGGTTGTATCATTCCATTTGTGTGGTTACAGACATGGTTATAGTTACAAATAGGGTTATGTCTTTCCATTTGTGTGGGTACAGAAATGATATATTCATGACAGGATTATAGTTACAAATAGGGTTATGTCATTCCATTTGTGCGTTTACAGACAGGGTTATAGTTACAAATAGGGTTATGTCATTCCATTTGTGCGTTTACAGACAGGGTTATAGTTACAAATAGGGTTATGTCATTCCATTTGTGTGTTTACAGACAGGGTTATAGTTACAAATAGGGTTATGTCATTCCATTTGTATGTCAACAAACACGATTACATCATTTCATTTGTGTGTTTACAGACAGGGTTACATCTATTTTTTTTGAACGAACATGGTTACGTTTTTCTATTTCTGTAAGGATTAAGTCTTTATATTTCCTTAATTAAGTTAAGTTTGTTTGATTTAAAACAAATCACATTGGGATATATACTGACCTCAAGTTAAGAGACAGGGTTTGGATACCCATTATTATAGTCGGTTATTGATAAACTATGTCTATAAAAAGTATCACCTTTTATTATAAAATTTGACTTCAACATGCAGCGTGTTTTTTGGTATAGTTTATAGTTTTAAATAAACCTATGATATAGTGTTACATTTTTTACAAATTCTTTTCTTGTTAAAGTTTGTACAATTTTAGTTACTAATAACAAATTACCCATTGTATACAAGTGATGATAATACTTCAATGAATAACTAGCTCACGGATTAAGAAAACAGTTTCTTTATCTTGACGTTAGTATCTAAGTGTGCGAAATTGGTGAACGAATGAATCTCCTGTGTATATGGTGTTCAAACGAGACCCAAAACTCGAGCGTTTTAGAATACTTCACTGTTCTACTTTAGGGGAATAAAGTGTTATGTTTAATGAGTGTAATGAAATATATAGGCACGGATGTCGACGTCACGTAAATTGGATGTTCAATGTGAGTTAGCCTTGAGAACTAGCCAGTCATAACCTAGAGTTGTTGGTGTGTGGTTTAGTTTGTGCCAAAGAGATGTGTACAGTACATTAAAGACTTAAGTGTGATAAAAGTTATAAGAAATGTTAACCAATTTTTATAAAGATAAAATAAAATAACGGCAAAAGGTAGCGGGAAATAGAGAAAATGATAATGTGACACAATATATGTGAAATAATACCAATATATAGAGAAATCAAAGCATGAATTTATATTTGAAAATCTTTTCACGGACATAGGAAGGTAAAAAATCCAGGAATCGAGATTGTATATATGTATGTGTTATATACAAGCTTCCAAAATTAATAGGAAATAAACATTTCCTTAGGCTTGATAAATAATATATTTGTCGTCTTCTAATTTCCCGGCTCTCTCTCAGATTTTGTTTTATTATTTGTTTCACTGACTTTTCGATAAATTCCGAACCTTTAAGTGGTTCGAGCTTTTATAAGCAAGCAACTGCATTTCTATTTCACGATTTAGCCGTAATAGGAAGTAATTTAAGCAAAGTAAATTTAATTTAGGATTGAACATAGCTAGACGATTTCAATTCGTGTACATGCATGAATCAGGTTTGATTTTACTCAGGGGGTTTGATGGGTTTTATAGGATTAAATTCGAAGTTCTTTCACATTTCATTTACTGGCCATAACTCTGACTTATTTTGTCGTCAACAGGATCCCGGATTATGGTCATATGTCATCTAATTCTTTTTTTTTATATATTTGATGTGAGAGCTTGAAAGGGTTGTTCCACGTGAGTGCAGGAGATTTGTGATTTTCTTTTTTCTGTTAGCGTATTGAGTTAGAAATTTCAGTTCATTCAAAGCGATAATCTGATGATTCATTTATCGCAACGGTAGAACATAAAACATGATTCGACAAGCATAATATCTCATTACTGTTAAAATTAGACCCGCTGTAGATACTTGTTTGCTTCAGAAGCTGAAGTGTGATAGTCTAGAAGAAAGGCAGTTAGTCAAAAGCACCCTCCGCCAACTTTTTGTTTACTCTTGTCTGATCCATTCGTATAGTGCATCCAATGCCCCAAAGTGCGGATCGAGTTTCTGAGGTAACGTGACGCTAACCGTGAACCCTTGGATTCAAAGTCTGGACACGCTATCCTCTTCGACAGAAATCTGAACTGTGGTGAAAGTTAACATTTGCAAGACAATCACGACAAAATATTGGTGAGAGCTTACAGCAGGACCAGTCGTGGCCACATTACAATCAAAAATCTGAACTGTGGTGAAAGTTAACATATAACTGTTAAGAATAGTGGACAGACAACCGTTGACACTATTATAACTGTTAAGAATAGTGGACAGACAACCGTTGACGCTATTATAACTGTTAAGAATAGTGGACAGACAACCGTTGACGCTATTATAACTGTTAAGAATAGTGGACAGACAACCATTGACGCTATTATAACTGTTAAGAATAGTGGACAGACAACCGTTGACGCTATTATATGGGAGCTGGTTTGACATTATCTGCGTTCCTAGTTTCTATGAACAATTTAACATAACCAGCATGATGAAATAAAGAGTAGTTTCCCTCAATCAAAAACAATAATAGAAAATTGACAAACACGCCTCAATCAAAAAACAATAATATAAAATTGACAAACACACCTCAATCAAAAAAAAATAATAGAAAATTGACAAACACGCCTCAATCAACAAATAATAATAGAAAATTGACAAACACGCCTCAATCAAAAAACAATAATAGAAAATTGACAAACACACCTCAGTCAACAAACAATAATAGAAAATTGACAAACACACCTCAATCAAAAAACAATAATAGAAAATTGACAAACACGCCTCAATCAACAAACAATAATAGAAAATGTGTTTGTTAGTTTTCTATTATTGTTTTTTGATTGAGGCGTGTTTGTCAATTTTCTATTATTGTTTCGTTTATAATTAAAATCAGTCATAAAAATTGAACTACATAAAATAAATAAATAATTCATTTACTAATCTTCCTATAGCAGACAGTTAGCATTACAATGCCATTGACAACTAATTCAGGCACTTAGCCAACTGTAAACTGGATTTCTTAATTTATAAAAGGGGGCGGAGCAATGCGCCGATTTGACGTTAACGATTTTGCCATTAGAGACCACATTACGTGATCTTAAATGAAGCTAGAAATGAAATCTATGGACCAGCAACAAATCTCTTAGTGTTACAATTTGTGACTAATTTAGGAAAAAAAAACTTAGAAGCTTATTTGTTCCGATAATTGCTACGTCAAATAAAATAGACAGTAATGAAAAGAATACAGTTTCTATAAGGCTTAAATGTTTTTGTTCAGGTTTTTGAAGCCTGGTAAAATCGATAAAAGGAAATTAAACAGTGAGTTAAGTAGCATGGCATCAGAAATAATGAACATCGTTATTTCTCATACAACAATTTTTTCTTACTGAAATTATCAACGGTCCCTTATTATGTTTTGTTCCACTAGAGTGAGCTTTACCAGTTTAAAGACTATTAAACCTGAACAAATTGAAATTGCTATTTGATTTAAAGTTTAGATTTTTTTGGAAAATTAGCTATTTCAAAAAACATATAAACTACAGTCACCCGATGGGCCAGAGGACTTTAAACGCTAAAATTCGGGGTTCGATTTTCCCCGCGGTGGACAAACTACAGATAACCCACTGCATAGCTCTGCGCTAATGAACAAATAAACAGTGTAAGCTATATCGATTGATAAATTTCGTACGTCATTTTCGTTTGTTTGTTGTTCTCTACTTAATGTGTTTTATGTAAAAAAGACAATTAAAAATATCCGCTTAATTGATAGTTAAAAACCTCCGATTCTCGCTTCTCTACTAAACATATTGTTAAACAAATTACGCTATATTTTAAGTCCCCAACATATTGTTAAACAAAATACGCCATATTTTAAATCCCCAACATATTGTTAAACAAAATACGCCATATTTTAAAT
>NW_013747429.1:0-1489 GCF_000517525.1 Limulus polyphemus
TATCGCTGAAGTCTCTCGGAAAGAATATTTACCGGAAATTATCAAACAAGCAGATACGTAACAGTATTGGGCTAGAAATGTTATCTTTAAAGAAGTACTGTTACAATAAATATACTAATTTGGCCGGAAATGTGTACTTTGCTACAGAGTTGCTCTCCCAGCGGCTTAGCGGTAAATCTCCGAGCTTACACCTAGAAAAAACTTAAAACTGAGTTTCGATACTCGTAGGTACAGCACAGGTAGCCCATTGTGTTGCTTTGTGCCTTACAACAAAGAAAGCTATAAAATATGGTACTGTTATGTCTCTAGTCGTTTGTTAATTTTCTGTAGAAATTCTTTCCAACAAATATTCAGCAATACAAGTCCTTCCTTAAATAAAACTAGTTTATTCTTTCTCAATAGAGCTTTGCAATATACTTAATTTCCACGGTTAGTTTAACTTCAACAAGCGCTATAATTCACAACGAACGATTCACGCGCTTGAATCAATTGTTCATCTCTATCTCTGTCTGCAATTCAATTCCGTTGTTGCCGTCACTTCTTGGAGGTCTTATATACAAGAATACCGCACATCTAGAAAACACTAGAGCATTCACGAACCTTCGAGAATATCATGACGTGTTACTAGCGTCACGTGACTTCTGCTGTCGTAACACTGCCCCTTCCTTAGTATTGTTCGTCCCGAACAATAGCCACTTACATTAAACCAATAGATAATTAACAATAACTTAATTAAATGTACAGAATTTACAAACACAAAATTAAAATTCAACAAAGTCTCTTAATTTTACGGGACGTATCTTCTTTCGTACTGGCTTCTGTTTCACGCGAGGTTCATCTGCTCCGTCAGGAATTGTCCTGTTATCGGTAATAGTCACATCAGTGGTAATAACTTCATGAAGGGCTTCACTGTTTCCCTTCTCAAAACCGAGTAGAGTTTCTTCTTCGACAGTGGCCTGTCAAGGTGACACGTCTTCAGTGGCGTCTTTTATTCCGTTGTTCATTTAATTCCAACTGAAATGTCCTGGACTATGATAACGCCAATGCCAGTTGGCATGCACCACCGTTGGCTTACCTCGCCGACCACATTTTATCTGGAAAGTCACGTCTGAGAGACGATCCACTATGTCATATGGGCCTTCCCATGGAGAAGACAACTTAGGAGACTTCCCTATGGTCTTCCTGGGATTACACAACCACACCTTGTCTCCTGATACAAAACTAACTTCAGTAGATCTCTTGTTATAAGATAACTTCATCGAATCAGCAGACGTTTTACAAGTCTGAATGCACTTGATAGTGAATATTATCCATCCTTTCTGATAACACTTTCACAAACTCTGACACATTTTCAGGCAACTCTTCATAAGAGGGGCGTCCTGTTATGAGGTCCACTGGCAACCGAATTTCCCGACCAAACATCAGCTTTGCTGGAGTGTATCCAGTGGCGTCATGCTCTGCTGTCCTATAAGCCATCAACAGTGGAGGG
>NW_013747430.1:0-1492 GCF_000517525.1 Limulus polyphemus
CAATCCCACTATTCGTTGGTAAAAGAGTAGCCCAAGAGTTGGCGGTGGGTGGTGATGACTAGCTGCCTTCCCTCTAGTCTTACACTGCTAAATTAGGGACGGCTAGCGCAGATAGCCCTCGTGTAGCTTTGCGCGAAATTCCAAAACAAACCAAACTTTTCTCAAAACGAAACATTTTAATTGGAAATATTAGAAATATGACAATCCAACAAGACGTTGACTTATTCTTGCGTAATTAATTATTTAATTTAAAATCTTACCGATTTTATACTCTCGTACGGCTTCTGTAATGTAAAATATGACAAGTTTAGTTGTATGGCTATGGTTGAACCGTGGTTTATTGGTCTGTTTCTTAATATAAACCGTTTTTCTCCTCGTTTGACTTTTGTCATGTTCTTAATTGACGTCAGCAGACGCTGACAAACACAAAGGGTCATGCCAATTACACAAGAAATGTTTGAAAGCTTACACACACACACTTATTGCTCTCCAAATTTTGACATTATTCGTATAAACCAGAGGGAATAGAGAGGTTATTTTTGTATTGCACGCGTTTTGACAGCAAGCAGTACGTTTGGAAAAATCTAGTTATTTCTTCGAAGGAGGGTTCGATCGAATGATAATTACGTTCGAAGACTCGCAGAGGCAGGAAGAAAATGATACTTATCTTAGCTTTTCCATGATTAACAACTGTTCTTCTTCTTATCTTGTAAAAAAAAAAAATAAATCAAGTTTCTGGAGTTACATTTGAAATTCTGATTTCATGAAAACGTAAGAGTTAAGGTTGGGAAATGCCTGCAGCCAGTTCTGCCTTAATTGGTTTAAAATTTACCAGAGCTCACGATTCTTTTTTTTAATCATGAAAAAAAAATAATTTCTCATTATTTTATTGAGTTTAACATGTTATTTATTCTTGTAAGTTTCATTTTACGCTGCGTTCTGAATACTTAAAACGAGGGAATTGTAGAACAACGTGTTCAGTAACGTCAATATTGTTTAGTGAAAACCATTATCTCCCTCCGATGGCTAAGAAGCAAGCTTCAGAATTCGTAGCGTTAAAATTCGGGAGTCGAACCCCGCGATGTAGATTTACACTAAAACAACCAATCATAATTGAAGAAAAGTTATAAAATATATTCATTGCTTTGCAATTTCTACCATATTTATTTCAAGCACACATGTGTTTAATTATTACTGTACCAAAGCCCTCTTTCGGACGAATTTGGAATTAAATATTTTTGCCTGCTTGCTTGCTGTAAACCCCTATTAAATGTATCTGTAAAACTGTTTCTATGGTTTTTGTCGTTATAATACTGATGTAATATTTTTCGTTATATACTAGTGCAATAGTAGCTGTCTGATCTATTGAGTAACGTCCAGTGTTAGAATATGTTTCACTTTCCAAGTTAAATTCCTGGGTTTGAGCAGAGCAACAGACTCGTCCTTAAGCCAAATATTTTGGCATTCCAGCATCTAATCAATTGAAGGTTCC
>NW_013747431.1:0-1492 GCF_000517525.1 Limulus polyphemus
GGGTGGATGTTTAGATCCCAGGGGAAGTAACTGAAATACAGAACTTTCCCTGGGAGGTACCCTCTTCGCATACAGGAAACCACGTTGAAGGGATATTGTCTTGAACATTAAGAGAAACACAGGTCAATATAATCAGTTGTATCCTCTTAACCTGGAAAGGGTTTTTAAAAGTTGACATCTCTTATCCATTAAAAGAAATTTAACGTGTTTCTTTGTAATGTATACTAGTGGTCAGATGGCTGTCTTATATGTATACTAGTGGTCAGATGGCTGTCTTATATGTATATGTTAGTGTCGAGAAAAGGGAGTTGTGTCGGACATTTCCCAAATAAATTCTTAAATGACGATACATCATCGATGCTTATCGATCGACGAAATAACAGGGTTTGCATGAATGCCAAAATCAGATTTAGACTATTTTCTATACTATGTTTCCTCTTTTCACCCTTCTTTAGAATTCACCTCGATTCTCTCATCCACGAAGTAGCCACCAAAGCTAATCCATGTAACCAGGAGTAAACACTCAACCCTACCAAGAAAAAAAACAAAAACATACCAGTTAACATCCCATCAGACCAATAAGAAGATCAAACATATTATACTAAACAATTACACAATACTTACTGAAGACCCTACCACTAAATCTTCTCCAGGACACCCTTCCATTGTTATTACAGACATGACAAAAACCTAAAAGAAATCCTGGTGCACAGTAAGTAACCTTAGACAAAAACAAAATGATACTCCAGGCACTCACACTTGTAAACGAAACAGGCGTGTTACCTGTCCATATATACACCTGGAAAAAAGTTAAGCACCCCCAAATATTTTTCAGGATTGCTTATTGAAAATAAGGTTTAATTTTCATGATATTGAGCAATGTTCATAATTTCAAACATAATTAAAAGGATGTGAGCGTTCAGGTGTGACATTTAAATCAGGCGCGTTTTTTTCCCCACGTTCAACTTGCTCCCTTCTTCACGTCCAATATGCACTATTTTCTCGCGCATCAAATCCGTTTTTAAGTCCCGAATTTCTGAATGCAAAATCATTTTAAGTAAGAATGGCAAGAAGACGGATATCAGAGGCGCAGAGATGGTAAATTATTGGCATGAATTCCGCTGGTATGTCCTACAAGGCGATAGGTAGACAACTTGGCTAACATTACACAGTGATCAGCCGTTTAGTCAGAAAACATGTTGCCACCCAGAATGTTAAGCACCGTCCTCGATCTGGTCGACCATCTGTAACAACCCAACGTGAAGATAGGAGCCTTGGTAGATTGGTCAGACGAAATCCGTTTGCAACAAGCACCCGTCTTAAAAGGCAGTGGTTACCTGGTCGAAATCTGTCAACCAGAACAGTAAGAAATCGTTTAAAATCTGCGGGACTGAAGTCAAGGAGAATCATAAAACGCCCGACACTTGACGATCGCCATCGCAGGGAGAGGTTGGCCTGGTGCAGAGCAAGGCAGAACTGGAACCTTCAAACC
>NW_013747432.1:0-1493 GCF_000517525.1 Limulus polyphemus
AAATATCTGGGAACGTAAATCAGATATATAATAATGGCTGGAGACGGCTTGAATGGGTAATGAAGAAAAACTTTAATATAAGTTTAACATAACAGCAAATGTACAACGTTTCGACAAGGTTTTGTCATCATCAGTGGTAAATAAGATATATATATATTCTACAACCATATAAAAATTAGATATACACAAACATATTTAATATAATTTTTTTTTAATTTCTAATTTAATTGAACTTTCGTTGGTTGAAAGAACACTGTGTCTTAATAATACTAATAATTAATAAACATATTAGTATTACAGCAAGTAGCTCTTCAAATTCAATATTGGAAGTTTACCAGGGTAGGTTAAGTAAAAATCTTGAAATATTTCATCTGATACATATTTACAATATAGTTATTTTAAATATATCTTTCTACGTATTTTCTTTTTCTGAGCATTATGGTTATTTAAAAAAGTATTTGTAAACTGTAATTATAGGCTTGTTAGTTTTATATCAGTGGCAGAAAAAAGTTTTTGAAAGTGTGATAAAAGATGCTCTTAAAATTAATCTAACAAAGTTAAAAATGTTTTTGGATAATCAACACTAGGGTAAATTCTTGACTTACTAATGTTTTGTCATTTTTCAAAAAGCCGAATGCTTACATAGATGACAGTAAGGGTGTGAATTTTGTGTTAATAAATAATATTCATAGGTGTGGGGGTTAATTTCACTCAAAGGATAGAAAATGGGAGGTTGTTATAAATGGAGTTCATTCAGACTGGATTAATGTCACAAATGGAGTAGTTTGGGGCCGAGTTAGGACTTTTGTTCTTTTGGATTTACACTAGTGACATAGATGAAGGAATGGTCAATAAGTTACTTTATTTTGCCCCTGAAGAAGAAAGGTCCACCTTTAGAAAGTGCTCGGGTTATAGGGTTTTTATTCATTTATTTTGCTGATGATATTAAAGTATTAGTTGTTGCTGGTTGTGAGGTGGATGATGCAGCTTTGCAAAAGGATTTAGATTCTTTGGCAATTTGGGCAAATAAATGGCCAATGGCTTTTAATTATAAGAAATCTAAGGTAATACATCTGGGTTATTGTAATTTAAAGCATAATTTTGATAGGAATAACTTTAATGGTGTTATGGAAGAAAAGGGTTCTCTGTGTTCTAGTTAATCAGTCTCATGCACCACCCAATCAATTTATTATTGCTAGTGGGAGAGTAAATAAGATTTTAAGTTGTACGTACAGAAGTATTTAATACTAGTCCAAAGAGGCTATAATTTAATGTATAAAAGACTGATTAAACCACTTATGGAATATTGTGTTTTAGTCTTGGACTCCTTGACATAAGAAGAACTTTGAATTGTAGGAAAGGGTACAGAGGAGAAAATGTAAAGGTTGTCATATGAGGGCAGGTTAATATCTTTGAAAATGTTTTATCTTGAAAAAAGAAGTGTTAGAAGGGATTTGATTGAAACATTTATGATTGTTAAGGGAAGTGAAAAT
>NW_013747433.1:0-687 GCF_000517525.1 Limulus polyphemus
TGTCTTCCTAGTTATAATGAGACATGTTCCTGGTAACATTTATTTATCTTCCTGATTATAATGAGCCATCTTCCAGGTAACATTGACTTGTCTTCCTGATTATAATGAGACATGTTCCTGGTAACATTGACCTGTCTTCCTGATTATAATGACACATATTCCTGGTAACATTAACCTGTCTTCCTGGTTATAACGAGACATGTTCCTGGTAACATTGATTTGTCTTCCTAGTTATAATGACATGTTCCTGGTAACATAAACCTGTCTTCCTAGTTATAATGAGACATGTTCCTGGTAACATAGATTTATCTTTCTGATTATAATGAGCCATCTTCCAGGTAACATTGACCTGTCTTCCTGATTATAATGAGACATGTTCCTGGTAACATTGACCTGTCTTCCTGATTATAATGACACATGTTCCTGGTAACATTGACCTGTCTTCCTGATTACAATGAGACATGTTCCTGGTAACATTGACTTGTCTTCCTATTATAATGAGACATGTTCCTGGTAACATTGACCTGTCTTCCTGATTATAATGAGACATGTTCCTGGTAACATTGACCTGTCTTCCTGGTTATTATGACATGTTCGTGGTAACATTGACCTGTCTTCCTGATTATAATGAGACATGTTCCTGTTAACATTAACATGTCTTCGTGATTACAAGAGACATGTTCCTGG
>NW_013747434.1:0-958 GCF_000517525.1 Limulus polyphemus
TGTTACCAGGAACATGTCTCATTATAATTAATGACCAGTCTTCCTGAATATAATGACAACTGTTCCTGGTAACATTGACTTGTCTTCCTAGTTATAATGAGACATGTTCCTGGTTATATTGATCTATCTTCCTGATTATAATGAGACATGTTCCTGGTAACATTGACCTGTCTTCCTGATTATAATGAGCCATGTTCCTTTTAACATTGACGTGTCTTCATGAGTATAATGAGACATGTTCCTGGTAACTTTGACCTGTGTTCCTCATTATAATAAAACATGTTCCTTGTAACATTGACCTATCTTCCTGAGTATTATGACATGTTCCTGGTAACATTAACTTGTCTTCTTGATTATAATGAGCCATGTTCCTGGTAACCTTCACTTGTCTTCCTGGTTATAACGAAACAATTTCCTGGTAACTTTGACCTGTCTTCCTGATTATAATAAAACATGTTCCTTGTAACAATGACCTATCTTCCTGGGTATTATGACATGTTCCTGGTAACATTACCTTTTCTTCTTGATTATAATGAGCCATGTTCCTGGTAACCTTCTTTTGTCTTCCTGGTTATAACGAAACATGTTCCTGGTAACACTGACCTGTTCTTCTTATTATATTGAGACATGTTCCTGGTAATATTGACCTGTCTACCTGATTATAATTATACATGTTCCTGGTAACATTGACTTGTCTTCCTAGTTATAATGACATGTTAATGGTAACATTAACTTGTCTTCCTGGTTATAATGAGACATGTTTCTGGTAACATTGATTTATCTTCCTGATTATAATGAGCCATCTTCCAGGTAACATTGACCTGTCTTCCTGGGCCATTATAATCAGGAAGACAAGTCAATGTTACCAAGAACATGTTTCTTTGTAATCAGGAAGACAGGTCAATGTTAACAGGAACATGTCTCATTATAAAAAGGAAGACAGGTCACTGTTACCAGG
>NW_013747435.1:0-1488 GCF_000517525.1 Limulus polyphemus
TGGGACAAAATAAGTTCATCCCATCTACATGGAGAATATCTTTTCAGATCTTCATGGCTGATCATGTGTATTTTATTTTATTTTTGAGAAATGCAGAAATAGAATAAATTTCATACACACATGGGAACAGAAAAAAGCCTTACTATAGTCTAAAACCCACCATACAGCTTTAATCTTAATTTCATAGAAATTTATGTGTTTCTGTTTTTTTTTGCTTGTTTTGCTTTATATGTCTGCGGACTTACAACGCTAAACACCGGGTTTCGATACCCGTGGTGGGCAGAGCACAGATAGCCCATTGTGTAGCTTTGTGTTTAATTTGTTTGTTTGAAGTTAAGCAAAAGATGAGCGTGCTTTATGTAACTCTTTCTTTATTTTAGAATATTGTGATATATGGGCATGTCATACGATTTTTACACCCGTAGCTGCTAGATAATTTATGAGATTTTTCACAATGTTTCAGGGTTTATTGTTAGTATAGAACATTGGTGAAGAAAACCAGTAAGTTTCTCTTGTGTTGGTTATTCCCGTGTATGTTTTCCTTTATGTTTTCGCGTAAAAGATACGAATGGAAGCAGTAGTCTGCTCTGACGACGAATCATGTGCTTGCCTAAGGGTATGATTCATCACTTGTTAACACAAAAGTGGCCGTCAGTCACATGGATGACGCATGCGCCTGAATAGAAAGAGCATTTTATATAATATAATGTTTTCATTTGTTTGCAGAGTAATAGAAGTGAGATTTACTGAGATTTACATAGATATTGATTTACTGAGATTATTGTTGTATAGATTAATACTTTAATGAGATAGAATGCATTTCTTAATGCTGGTTAGATATCTAACGCTGGTTAGATAGGATGAGTAAAGCTCTATTACTCTCTCCAGCCAACTACAAACATTTGTCTAAATGTTGTTAATATTGTAATTGTTTACATACTATATCCAGTCTCTTTCTTTCCAGTTAGACTCAGTCAAAAGCACAGAAACTACAGCACTGTTCTGTAACATTCAAACAATCCTCCTTGTTCTGTAGTTCCTGCAAACTACTTCGAGGGGAATTAGGACAAACTGAGAATACCATAGTATTATAGAATATAGCAAATATGAACATTCTGACGATTATAGAAAATCAGTATATAATTCTGGCATTTATAGAAAATCAAACTTTCGTAATTCATAGTTTATGACCTTGTAAAATAAGTTGGTTAAATATTCTCATACAAAAACGTATTAATTCGCAACCAAGATAATACCAGATCGTTAGATATTTCAAGTAAAATAAATATCTTCAGACAAAACGTGGAACTGCAAGGGCGTTGTCAGGATTGTTTTTTCAAGGAAAAAGGTTGTTGAAATCAATAGCATATATAGGCCGAAGTGAAATCAATAGCATATGTAGGCCTAAGTAATTTGTGAGTCATTAGTAGTCAAGTCTTGGTCTATACATAGTAATGTTTATGTCAAACTGAAGAAATACATTATTAA
>NW_013747436.1:0-4266 GCF_000517525.1 Limulus polyphemus
CCACTGGGGGACCAGATGAACGTACTGACAGACACCAAACTTCGCAATATATATAAGATTGTGATATGGTTAATTATATACATAGTTCGGTTTTTTTTTTTTTTTTTTTTGTTGAATTTCGAGCAAAGCTACTCGAGGATTATCTCTACTAGTCATCCAAAATTTTGAAATGATAGACTAGAGGGAAATTAGTAGTGAATATCACCCACCACTAACTCTTGGGCTACTCTTTTACCAACGAATAGTGGGATTGATCGTCATACTAGAGGGAATTAGTTAGTGAATATCACCCACCACGAACTCTTGGGCTACTCTTTTACCAACGAATAGTTAGTGAATATCACCCACCACGAACTCTTGAGCTACTCTTTTACCAACGAATAGTGGGATTGATCGTCATACTAGAGGGAAGCATTCTACTTTCAACAACAATATGTCAAATATCAGCAAAGTTTTTACCATGGCAGTGAGGCAAGGTATAATCTTATTGTGGCCTCTATATACAAGTCATTTTTCTTGTATATTCTCACTGTAAGACATTATCTGTTGCTTGGGTGTTATCTGTGATGCAAGGTACAGTTTTATTGTGACTACTAAATACAATTTAAACCTATGTTCACGTAGATACTTGAAAAATACGTCTGGAAGAATATACTTTTATATTCCTGCTGTTGTTGTTAACAAAATCATGAATATGGAGAAAAGGTTTGAGGTTCAGTCTATTCTTGGATTTGTCATATGTCATTGACTTAGATCTGTTCGGGGAGGCCCAACCCTCATCATTAATCCAGGATTTTTAACTGTTTTCAAGGAGTAATATTTACCTTGATGTAATTGAACATAAGTATTTATTGTATAAAAATTAAGTAGATGTGTAATTTGACTAATTTCCTGATCCAAAAATTGCACTAGATGAAAGTTCGACAGATCAGGTGAAAATCTACAAGTAAAAATAAACTCTTAGTCCATGATAATGGCTAAACTGTTTAATAAGGGTTTATAACCCGAATTCGAGCTTTTCTAATTAAATACGTCACCCAAATTACTTCTATACACACAAAATGACATAAAATCCACTTTTTTTAACTGTAAGATTATAACTAGCTGAAATGGATAGCGAAGCAAACTTGTAAAGAAATGTAGAAAGTATATGTTCCTTTGTTTCTTAATTTTACGCTTACAGACCCTTCTTTCCCCCATGTGAAGGTTTTCATCTATATTAAGAAGACTGCTACCTTAAAACGTGGTATTTTTGTATGGATTATTTTATACTTCATTAAACCAATCACAATATTAAATATTTCACTGCGTATTTTGAGCATTCAGTGACTGGTGATTTTACAAAGAAATTAATTCAACCGAACTACATCGCCCGACTCGCAATCTGCTGGTCACGGGTTCGAATCGCTGTCGCACCGAACATGCTCGCCCTTCTAGACTTAGGGGCATTATAGTACGACGATCATTCCCACTATTCGTTGGTAAAAGAGTAGCCCAAGAGTTCGTGGTGGTTGATATTCACTAGCTAAGTAAAATGCCCCATTAACAACAATATTTGTACCTATAAGGGGAGCGGGATAAGGGGAAAGTGTTTAATTTTCGAACACCGTGGGTTACACAACTTCTAAACACCTGCCATGCTCTATTCAATCCAAACAATGTGTAATTTGATTTCGTATCTATAGCGACACTACTAAGACTGTCTGTCGCCGTCCCTAATTATAAACTACTGATCATAGGAAAGGCAGCTAGTCAGCAGCAACCCAGTCCCCTCAGCAATAATACAATCTCTGTAGAATAAGTGATGTTTCAAATATATTAAGTAAGCATTTTGCTATTCAAATTTCAATTTTTATGTAAACTTATTGATCTAACTACAATTACCTTAGATTACACAGTTGTCCTAAAAGTCTGGTGAACAAGAACTCTTGTATGTATGTGTTCATTTGAGATGAAACAACATTTGTGTAACACAAGTATATTTATTTTTCGTTTGACTTTTGAAAGTTATATATATACCATTGTTCAGGTGTCATAATTGCTTAAAATTATTTTATTTGCGCCCGATTTTGTTTTCTCTTTTTTTCCGTAGAATATAACTTAACTCATTACGACAGTAACGACTAACATGTATAATAAAAGTAATGTTTCCGTACCTGCGTCAGATTAACATTATGAAATTGTTGGAATCTGCACATTAATAAAATCCAAACTTCAAAAAAAAATAAAAATAGTATTAAGCATTAAAAACACAAAACCAAAACCTAAAGGTACAGGTTGACTAAATCATGACCACGCATCCAGCATCACTACTAACGCAATTTGTGTTGCACGCAAACGGAGGAATTTGAGTCTAGTCTGCCAGAAAGGCGGCTACCATGGCAACGCTCGAGAATCGTGAAATCCGTGCGAAGAAGCACCACCCTATAAGAGAGATAGTAGCAAGCACAAGTTCCAATTTTCTGTAGAATCTTGAGTTTATATTGTATTAGGTTCTCCATCAGATAAGTTATTATCGGAGTGCAAATGGGTATTGTTAAAAAGAGTGAAAATTAACAATTCTCAAGTTATTATACTTAAAATCCTACCGAACGTACCAAGATGCACTGGATCGATCTGGGCTATTTCTTAATAGGACTTGGGCCTTTTCCATTATACGTGATAAGTTAATTAATTTTCAGAGTTAGGCTTAGCATATTGTATTATGCTGTAAGAGTCCAAATAACATAATTTATTGATACTCGGTAATATAAAAATGTAATGAGCAAATCGCAGATTGTTTTTCTATAAAATGTACTCAGTTTTAAGTGCATGCTTTGAATTAACGGATACAGGCATTTAGATATATAGTTTTCACTAATTTTTCTGAACGATACATATTTAATATTCTATTGCAGTTTTCTGGTCCAAGAGTGTGTTTTTATTTCCTGCTATTTTTTTTTCTCACAACAACGCTAGTGATTTTCGTAACACGAACTAAATACGAACTATTGTGAGAGTCACTGCCAAATAATGTAATAAACTCTTTCTGTAGGGGGTATGTTGAAGTCACCTAGAACTTGTTCATTTCTGAAATATTTTAGGTGTTTATGTAAACTTTGAAGTGTTGCGTGTGATCATTAACGTTCTAAGGACATTTTACCAATTGGAAATCTTTTTTATATTCTTATCCTATGTTTATGTTGCCGTTGTTTTTCCAGCGCAAAGATACACAATGGGCTATCTGCACTTTATCCATAGCGGGGTAGTAGTCGCCGATTTTTAACACTGTAAGTCCGAATACGTACCGCTGATTTACCAGGGGACAGCTACGTTTGTGAACAGCCCCAAATATGGGAATCCAGATGGGGTTGGGCTATCAAATATGAATATTAAAATTTGCTAGTAAGTTTGTATTGACATAAAGGTGCTGCCCAAAGCAATAATATAAATTCAGGTTTTGAAAAATGTTTCAAATTAGAGACCTTTATGTAACTCGAAGGTATTTTGGAGATGTCAATCCTGGATCTAATGATTTACATAAAAACTGGCACCGATTGTACAGAATTGTTAAAATGTATTTCGTGAGGCACCAATTTATATTTTATTGTTACTTATAATTTTGCTTATCGTTTATCTATTTTTCCTTCTATCAAGTGGGTCAGCGTTAAATAGTTGGGGCTCAGATAGCTTTGCGTTAAAACAAGCTTGCTATTCCTTGGCTCAGTTATACCTTTATTTGCCATATATGCTAGCTTTACCTAGTGTATATTGAACATTAAACGAGTGGTTTTTTATATGAAGAGACCAGCACAAGGTTCCCCTAGCGGTGACATATGGATTCTACGTTCATGTTTGATTGTGTGAAACAAATTTTAAGTAGTTAATCGTGTGAGATGTAATCCCGTGGCTCGAAAAATATATTAAAACGATTTAAGGCTTGAAGTTAGAATGACGAAAGAGAAAAAATAATAACTTGATCCTTATTTGTGATTTAATGATATTGTTTGAGAGTTGTTTGTATTTTGAGATTGAAATATTTATAAAATCCTGGTCAGGCTCTTCAATATTAATATTTTAAAAATTTGTACTGTTATAATTAATCTCTAATTTGGCCCCGGCATGGCCAGGTGGTCACGGCGCTCGACTCGCAATCTGCGGGTCGCGGGTTCGAATCCTAGTCCCACCAAACTTGCTCGCCCTTTCAGCCGTGAGGGCGTTATAATGTAACGGGTAATCCCACAAGTCGTTGGTAAAATAGTAGCCCAAGATTGTGGTGTTGACTAG
>NW_013747437.1:0-1648 GCF_000517525.1 Limulus polyphemus
GTTGTTAAACACAAATATAGTGTATGTGTCAGTACACATTTAACATGGTGTATTTATTCCTGTGTAGTCTATTTTAAGTTTTACTAAAACAGTTGTTAAACACAAATATAGTGTATGTGTCAGTACACATTTAACATGGTGTATTTATTCCTGTGTGTCTATTTTAAGTTTTACTAAAACAGTTGTTGAACACAAATATAGTGTATGTGTCAGTACACATTTAACATGGTGTATTTATTCCTGTGTCGTCTATTTTAAGTTTTACTAAAACAGGAATGTGGTGAATGTTTAACATGGTTTAAGCTACTAAAACAACCGTTACATCAACCAGCAGATCAAAAAGTACCTCAAATTGTTTCTTGTCCTTCACAAAGTACAAAACAAGGTTGACAAGAGTCTGAACAGATGAGAGAATTGATGTTTCTCCTTCGACAGCCAAGTTGTAAACTTGCTTTAAGTGTGACACTAGCTGATTTTCATCGGTGAAATCTGTATGAAGTGAAAAAAAATCCAAACTTAAAGAAATAAGATATGAATATGAATTGTATGTTACATTAGTATTTAACTGGGGTTTCATGTTTAGTAGAAAGTCTTAGAATCAGAGACAAAACAAAGTCTCATAAACAATACAGCTGTTTGGGTGGAAATAGGCATTTAAAATTACAGAATTCTGTAAAATTACAACTAAAGAATTTGAGCCTCCTAAAGCTTTTAATATTATATGTTAACTTGTCTACCTGGTTCATAAGCCTCACCCTGGCTAGTCAGGTCTTGAACAGAAACAATCTGTTTCTTATTTGCTTGTTCTTTGGCTACATTCTGGATCTTATTGATACTCCTGCAGAATTCTACCCCACTTAGCTCCTTATACTTTGTTGGCATATGTCTTTTATGCGTGTTGACACTTTTCTGCACCATGTCTGCTGCTCGAAGTGACACATTAAGGGTTACACTACGACACTTTCTCAGCCTGGGACTTCTCCGTACATCACGGAAAGTTGCTTCATAAAATACAAGGAAAGTAAAAATTAACTACCATATTCAAGACTAATCTTGCATCTTAATTCAAAACCAATTATGTAAACATAATACAACATTTTCACTTGCTGAAAATGAATCAAAATAAGAAACTTTATAAACTGACAGGCAGAAGATTAACAAAGCTTTTAAAATTATTACCTCCTGGCAAATAATGTTATATTTAATACATAGACACAAGATCACTCTCCTGATAGATAACTGTATGTACATTACTTAAGACAAAATGTTTTTACTAGAATAGCTATAGTCACAGCACTGTTCATGACAGATCACCTTGCTCTGATTTAGCTTTTTCTTTGACTTTCCAACAAGACCCTTTCAGACTTGGATACTTCGGTCTGTAGAGGATCTGAAGAGATTGAAACACCTTACTGTCCACCCCAACATCATCCCTGGAAGTTAATAAGAAGAATTACCTTACCAACTTTCATACACATCTGGATATTACATGTACATTTGACACACATGACAGGATAGTTCATGTACAACGTATCTTGATATCAGGTTTCATGTACAAAAAAAACTGATATTTTGAATAGAATGTAGAGATAGTACCACTAGTGTGTTACTTGGTTTAAAACATTGAACCATGAAGAAAGGTTTGTTA
>NW_013747438.1:0-4402 GCF_000517525.1 Limulus polyphemus
GGTTAATGTCACGCATCCTGAAAATGTCACATTGTGGGAAGTTGAATAAAACTGTCCATTATTGAAGGATTTAAACTGTGCCAGTTTTCAAGATAATGTTTTGTTCGTTACAAATACCAATTGTTTACCATGGCTGGAATGTGAGTTTTTGGAGATGTCTTTATTGTAATCCTCGTTCCCGGATTCCATCCATATCTCTTTATTTTCCAATACCATTAAGCTCAAGGGATATATATCTCGTCTTGGAAATTCTAATTTCACGATCTCAAAAAATCTAGATTTCTGAAACCAAAAACAAAATTTAAATATATAACCATTATCAATTTTAAGAAGGTAAAACAACAAAACGAAAATCAAATATATATTAAGGTGTACAATCACGATGAAGATACTATTCTTTAATAACTTCGTTTATTGGAGTAATTGTCTCTGACAAATGAGCTATACGTACATAGAGACGAAACGTACTAAGATCATTCTTGTTGTTTCTGTTGTAAAATATTATTAGAAGTGTTGAAATAAACTCGATATATGAGAGAAGGTATGTTTGTATTTTAGAAGAATCCACACTTCTTTTTTTTCCAAATACTTTGTGTTCATGAAGTCTCATCTGTTGCAAAATGCTAATAGTAGGGAAAGCAAGAACGACGGTTTCCAATAGTCTGTCTCTGGAGACTTCCTGAATATGTCCTCGTGGCAAGTGGACAGCGCGGAAAAGTCCCTAGTATTAATGAAAATATGCTATTACAACTAATATTATAAAATTAACATGATCTCTCTCTATAGTGTGGTATCAAAAAAATAAATAAAAAGATGCGATGTTTCGAACCTGGTAGTTTTTGAATATTTACATATATCTGTTATGGTCGAGAATATCATACCCTTATATAAACATATATTTAACTAAATATCTGTGCGTGTCGTCGTTGTAGATAACGAAAGTCTGATAATCTAATTGGAACAATTCATGAAAATCAGCTACACTTGGTGAACATCGCGTTTATTTAAAGTTCAAATACCACCATAGAAATTCATTTGCATAAAATGTTAAATACAGAGATATTTTCAAGGAATAATGTCAAAAACAGCAAAATGATATTTTCTTTATCAAGTTTAAAAAGGTATCCCCATCCCCTCATACAAGAAATAACGGATTGGAGAAAAAGAAGACCATCGTGCGTTTCACAAATATATCATTTATTCACGACCACAAGTCATCAAATTAAACTGGTTCTGAAACTACATGATATGATATAACCTGAAACTAAAAGCTTGAAAGTTTCTCCTTCGCTGTTGTTTTCGACTATTGCCTGAACTTCTATTTATATTATTATTCTGAAAAGCTTATTTTCGTTCCTGTTTCTTATGATATCAAGTTTTAATTTTTTTTATGCGTTGATGAATCTGTGCCTGATAATAAGAACGGAAATGATCAACTTGAACTGTACTTTCTGCACTCGTAGGTTAACAGCCGGGTCAAAGTTCAGGTGTAGCAGTTCATAATTTTGAGTTTCTGACCAGAGAGAGAATCCAGCCAGACGGCAGTAAGTGCTAACATAAGGGCTTGTGAGTTCCATAGGACCGAATAACGGAGTGCAATTTTGTAGCTTATACGTTATATTATCAAGTTGTTCACATTCATCTGCATCCTTGTTCCCTGTAACTCAAAATGGCCTTTCAAGATATTCTCAGTTTATTCAATATGAAAGCGACATTCAATAAAAAGTGTGCTTTATCACCACAGTTCTCCTGTTCTAGGAAAAAAAATTTCGAATTAGTTCATTAAATCTCTAAAATGTTTTGTTTACAGTTATACACGTATGTCACTAGGCCACATACAGTTTGTCTGAAGTGATCATACACATTCTTATCTTACAGCTTTTAAAACATGTTCCAAATATTCGATGACGAGGAACCCACTTTGAGACTAATAATGGTTGGAGACGGATTGAATGGGTAATGAAGAGTACCTGATGATGACAAAACCTTGTCGAAACGTTGTACATTTGCTGTTTTGTTAAACTTATATTAAAGTTTTTCTTCATTACACAAAAATTTTTTAACCCGTTGTGGACACTCATATGACGTCTCAGTAGAGCTCTTCGGCAAAAGCTTCGTGTTGCAAATATAACATTTTTGTGTAAGGTTCTGAAGTATAAAGCTGACCAGCAGTGATAATTTCTGTTCATTTTGTTAGTATCTTTCGTTTGAAAAAGTTGAAGACGGATAGAGAAGTAAAGTGTTAAACTTGCGACAGCAATATTCACAGAAAGCTCCTGAATTGTTTTAATGTAAGAAAAACATTTCATGTGTTTAATGTGTATTTCATGGAATATGTTATTTATTAATGTTTATAAATCTATCCGAAGCATACTAAAAGGCATACAGTTGAGAGCGTAATAGATCCCCAGCGCCTTCATAAGAAATAGCATGAATAACGAAAGATGGCCATCATACGTTACCTAAATAATCAAAGAATTAATATGCTTCTAAAGCCGTTTCTGGAACGAAGTGATAAACATTAAAAGTGTAAATTATTATAATCTACATAGATAATGTGAGTGTTTCTTTATTGTTTTAACAGGAATTAACAATTTAATATGGAGAACAACTGTGCGAGTGAAAAAGGATTGACATGTCGAAAGACGCAATACTTCTGTGTTTTCTGTAACTATGGAACGAACAGAAAAATCAGTATGAAACGCCACTGTTCATCAGTGCGTGAGCACAGTTCGAAGATTCTAGAATGTTGTGGAGAACACTTTAAAAAAGCTGCTTTGCATTCCCACACGCAAAGCCATCACGATTAACTATTCAACGGATAGCTGGTAAATTAATTTTTAATTTTTCTTCTCCTTAATAAAATATGTAATCCTTCCTTTCGATCCCTTGTGATTATTTTCGTTGAGTATTTTTCAGGCTTTTTATTCACCGTTTGGCTAATTATTTATTTCACTCCTGCCCCCCAGTAGCACAGCAGTAGCGCTAGAATCCGGGTTTCGATACCCATGGTGGGCAGAACACAGATAGCCCATCGTGTAGCTTTGTGCTTAATTACAAACAAACAATTATTTCACCCCTGCTGACAAGAACTCGATCACAATCTTCAACCTCCATGGCCTATAGAAGATTAGTTGATCTAATCTTCATCACTATTAGATATTTGTACTGAAAATGGAATACCATGAATCAACAGATACAAAGTTATACTTGTGTCGTATAGTATTTGTCGTTCAATTGGCCATTTTCAAAATAACAATTATGAAGGTATTTTACGCCTCATACCAGAATTTTAGGTAGATATTGTGAAATTACATTATACTTTCATTGATAATAATTTATACGACCAATACTTTCAAAAATGATTACTTGTTTTCCATAATACACTACGCGACAATTTCTTTCTAGACTGTGATGTATCCATAATTTTCTTGTGAGACAGTTTCTTGGGGAAATTTAAATATTTCCTTTCGTCTATAACTGAAATGTTTATTGTTGATCAAGAAAGTTATAATTATAATTTCGATTTTATTAATATATTTTCTAAGTCTACTAAATGGCCAATTCGATTCCTTTGTTCCAAACTCCAGGGTAATCCTACCAGAAACTTTCTCCCTAAACCATAACATAATTAACTACTGTTCCAGGAATTTCAATTATTCTTTTTATTTTACAGATGTTATTGGCAAATATAATTAAGGTAGAGAACTTGCATTGATTAGAAAATAATATTGATTAACCTTTTAGTAATAACCCCATAGTGCATATTTTTGAACCAATTGGACTAGAACCAGGAATTAACAGCCAGACCGATAAATAACTTAAATAATATGATAAAATTTAGAATATGTTTAGTTGTAAGTTCTCCATAAATGACTTAAAGTATAAAATTGAGTATTAGATTATCTGAAGACAATCATATATATAAGACTGACACAAACATTAACAATGCGTGACTTAAAACCTCAAATTCAGAAGTTTGTGTATTCCGGGTTAACAAATGAACAACCCATATTGCTTCCACTGTGATGAACGATCACAGTCTTTCAGTTGTCCTTATTGGCTACCTGTGACAGTCTTATCTACTGGTTTCAAGAGGTTGTTTGTTACATCACTTTATGAAGCACGTGCACACAGAAAATGCCTGGTGACCAGTTTCCTTTATTCCTTTATTCGCCCGTTGGCCAATCATTTTGCCTGACCTCTGCAGAAGGCAACTCCGTTGTTAACTTCAACCTCTGTGACCTTTAGCGTTTCAGCGGATGCAATCTTGTTCACAATTGAATAAAAGAAGAAAAATTAAAAATTAATTTACCAGCTATCCGTTGAATAGTTAATCGTGACGGCATAGTAATATATTATTAAAATACTTAACGTATTTTAGGCCATTAGTGATGAGAAA
>NW_013747439.1:0-2601 GCF_000517525.1 Limulus polyphemus
GATCTTTTGATATCAATTACTTTCTGAATTTTTTTATTTGTTTTGTTTTCTTCATATCAACTAGGAAAGTTTACCAAAATACAAAAGTCAGCAGATTAAACGGAAGGAAAACCAGGAATCACAGCCGAGAGGAAAGGAATGGTGAAAGAAAACAGAACAGGAAAGTGGAAAATAATTTAATTCAGAGCTGATTAGAAGAAGATAGCACACGTAACAATGATTCCGTATCTAAGGCAACATTAAACAACATGGAAACATCTTTCTCTTGTATTCAAGTACTGACCGTAGGGGGAGCGAAATAAAACAGAACAGGAAAGTGGAAAATAGTTTAATTCAGAGCTGATTAGAAGAAGATAGCACACGTGACAATGATTCCGTATCTAAGGCAACATTAAACAACATGGAAACATCTTTCTCTTGTATTCAAGTACTGACGGTAGGGGGAAGGATACGATGACTGATTTCTGATAGGTAGGTATCCAAGGCTCGTGGTAGTTTGTCGTGCGGGCGAAACAACCTGCGGGACACAGAAGTGATAGTTTAGCAATATTCAACTTTCTGTAACTCGGACTGTGGTAATCCAAACTATCACACGTTTCCAGTGGATGTACTCTACTGGACCCTTACTCAGCTTACCAAATTTCAAGGTAATCCATCAAGAAACACACCAGATATAAAAATCTACAATTTTGGTTGAATTTCTTTCTTATATTATCTTTGCACCGAAAGCATGGTTTGTTTTGTTTTTACCAACGAGCAGCAAAACTATAGTGTGAAAGCACGTGCAGATACATAAGTATTGGTTAGGCCAAGCAAATTAGATTAGCAGTTTCTAGCCCAAGTTTGTCAAAAGAATCATATGGGTTGATGGTTATTATTCATTGCCAACTTTTAAGCATAAATTTTCTAAATTTTGTGAACATTTTCCAATTGAAGAGCTTTTAGCGTCACGTGATATTAGCTTAAACAATTACAATAAATAATGATGCTTGATATTATCGTATCGAGTGCATGCGGGTGATGACAAGAAACTGTTAATCTAGATTTCATGGTGTTACTAAAAAAGGAAGTTATGAACACTGTTTAAGAAAGACAAAAAATAGAATGTTTCAACTCGTCAGTAGGATTGAGGACCCAAATGTTGGTTGAGTTATTTAAAAGCATTTCAATGAACAAAGCTACATGTATTGCTTCATTGCTGATATTAGGGACAATTGTTCACCCCACCCAAATCTCGCTCACATCGACATTAGACGAGAGAAAACTATCTAGATATCAGATGCTGTAAAACAATTTGAAGAGCGTATAAAACCTAGCATTAGGACCCTCGTCTGTCTATACGGGGCTTTTAGCGACTGTAGGTGAGTTGAGGAACCGAAACGGTCAACATATTTCCTTTTGAACCTAGCATTAGGACCGTCGTCTGTCTATAAGGGCTTTTAGCGACTGTAGGTGAGTTGAGGAACCGAAACGGTCAACATATTTCCTTTAAAGACTGCCAGCCTCCATGATACTACGTCTGTTAAAGACTGCCAACCTTCATGATACTACGTCTGTTGAAGACTGCCAGCCTCCATGATACTACGTCTGCTGAATTCGCATTACTGCCTTTGATATATGACGTCACTTATTTCTTCCTTCTTTTCTACACATTTATTATAAACGTTAGCCTGAACTCTCAGTCGACTATTACATACAACACGTAATGAGTCAAAGAAGATAACTCATAGGACCTTCCGTTTGATTGCTGAAGGCCTTATAGACAGACGACGGTCCTAATGCTAGGTTCAAAAGGAAATATGTTGACCGTTTCGGTTCCTCAACTCACCTACAGTCGCTAAAAGCCCTTATAGACAGACGACGGTCCTAATGCTAGGTTCAACGTCTGCTGATAACTGCTAACCTCCAGGATACTACGTCTGTTAAAGACTGTCAACCTCCAGGATACTACGTCTGTTGAAGACTGCTAACATCCAGGATACTACGTCTGTTGAAGATTACCAACCTCCAGGATACTACGTCTGCTGAAGATTGCTGATTTCCAGAATACTACGTCTGTTGAAGACTGCCAACCTCCAGGATACTACGTCTGTTAAAGACTGCCCAACCTCCAGGATACTATGTCTGTTGAAGACTACCAACCTCCAGGATACTACATCTGCTGAAGATTGCTGATTTACAGAATACTACGTCTGTTGAAGACTGCCAGCCTCCATGATACTACGTCTGTTAAAGACTGCCAGCCTCCATGATACTACGTCTGTTGAAGACTGCCAGCTTCCATGATACTACGTCTGTTCACGTGAAATTCGCACACGTTAAACAAATTAATTCTACCTTTAATCGAAGGAAAAGAACTTTCACAAACACGCTGTCTTATGGAGGTTAAGGTGTTCCAGACATGAGTGTTCATTTAATTAATATTTACGCTTCAGCAAAATGACATCTACTTTATCAAAACCTGATTAATGTCGTTTGGTTACATACTAATTCACATATAAGCTGATGACTGCCAACCTCCATGATACTACGTCTGTTGAAGACTGCTAACCTCCAGGATACCCTGTAATCCATGAGACGAGGTAGAATTAATTTGTTTAA
>NW_013747440.1:0-2516 GCF_000517525.1 Limulus polyphemus
CAGGTAGGCCTCTTCCTGAGAGTACCTGTGTGAACATATGTTCAAACATGGTGTCCTAAGAATCCATTGGTAGTGAGAAGATCAGGTAGGCCTTTTCCTGAGAGTACCTGTACGAACATATGTTCAAACATGGTGTCCTAAGAATCCATAGGTAGTAGTAAGGTCAGGTAGGCCTCTTCCTGAGAGTACCTGTATGAACATATGTTCAAACATAGTGTCCTCGGAATCCATACGTAGTGAGGCCAGGAACACCAAGTCCGATACTTAATTCGGGTTTACGATTTTCAAAATCTATTCCTAGATCACCAAGAAGCTTGTTTGACCTTTCTGCGTCCTTTTAGCCCCCTTAGTACCCCATCTATAGAGAAACTACGCCATATAAATATTATAACATTCCGAGGCAGACTGACTACTTTGGTCCTACTAGCTACAAAACTGAGGATGGAGCTCAAGTACTAATAAACAAGCACAAAGTATGAACTGATACAGGATTCATCAATGTACATGGAAGCATTCTCTATCAGATTGAAATATTATCCCAATTTGAAATATAACAGATCAATAAGTATCAGCTTAAAACATAATCCCGAGTGTAAAACATATCATGACATTTATTCTCTACCATATTAAAACATTCTCCCAGTATAAAACATATCATTTCAGTCTCTATAATATTAGAACATTCTCCCAGTGTAAAACATATCATATCAGTCTCTATAATATTAAAACATTCTCACATTATAAAACATATAATATCAGTCTCTATAATATTAAAACATTCTCCCAGTATAAAAACATATAATATCAGTAATATTATAGAGTGATATGTTTTACACTGGGAGAATGTATCAGTCTCTATTATATTAAAACATTCTCCCAGTGTAAAACATATCATATCAGTCTCTATAATATTAAAACATTCTCTCAGTGTAAAACATATCATATCAGTCTCTATAATATTAAAACAGTCTCCCAGTATAAATCATGTCATATCAGTCTCTATAATATAAGAACATTCTCACAGTATAAAACATATCATATCAGTTTCTATAATATTAAAACATTCTCCCAGTATAAAACATATCATATCAGTCTCTATAATATTAGAACATTCTCCCGTTATAAAACATATCATATCAGTCTCTATAATATTAGAACATTCTCCCAGTATAAAACATATCATATCAGTCTCTATAATATTAAAACATTCTCCCGTTATAAATCATATCATATCAGTCTCTATAATATTAAAACATTCTCCCAGTATCAAACATATCATATCAGTCTCTGTAATATTAAAAAATTCTCCCAGTATAAAACATATCATATCAGTCTCTATAATATTAGAACATTCTTCCAGTATAAAACATATCATATCATTCTCTGTAATATTAAAACATTCTCTCGTTATAAAACATATCATATCAGTCTCTGTAATATTAGAACATTCTCCCGTTATAAAACATATCATATCAGTCTCTAATATATTAGAACATTCTCCCAGTATAAAACATATCATATCAATCTCTATAATATTAAAACATTTTCCCATTATAAAACATATCATCTCAGTCTCTATAATATTAAAACATTCTCCCGTTATAAAACATATCATATCAGTCTCTATAATATTAAAACATTCTCCCGTTATAAAACATATCATATCAGTCTCTATAATATTAGAACATTCTCCCAGTGTAAAACATATCATATCAGTCTCGATAAGGTTAAAACATTTTCCCAGTGTAAAACCTATCATCTCAGTCTATGTAAAATTAAAACATTCTCCCGTTATAAAACATATCATATCAGTCTCTATAAGATTAAAACATTCTCCCGTTATAAAACATACCATATCAGTCTCTATAATATTAAAACATTCTCCCAGTATAAAACATATCAGTCTCTGTAATATTAAAACATTCTCCCAGTATAAAACATATCATACCAGTCTCTCTAATATTAGAACATTCTCCCAGTATAAAACATATAATATCAGTCTCTATAATATTAAAACATTCTCCCAGTATAAAACAAATCATATCAGTCTCTATAACATTAGAACAGTCTCCCATTATAAAACATATCATATCAGTCTCTATAATATTAAAACATTATCCCAGTATAAAACATATCATATCAGTCTCTGTAATATTAAAAAATTCTCCCAGTATATAACATATCATATCAGTCTCTGTAATATTAGAACATTCTCCCAGTATAAAACATATCATATCAGTCTCTATAATATTAGAATATTCTCCCGTTATAAAACATATCATATCAGTCTGTATAATATTAGAACATTCTCTCAGTATAAAACATATCATATCAGTTTTATGATATGTTTTATACTGGGAGAATGCTTTAATATTATAGTCAGTTTCTCTGTAATATTAAAACATTCTCCCATTATAAAACATATAATATCAGTCTCTATAATATTAGAACATTCTCCCATTATAAAACATATCATATCAGTCTCTATAATATTAGAACATTCTTCCAGTATAAAA
>NW_013747441.1:0-1493 GCF_000517525.1 Limulus polyphemus
AAGAGCCCACTTTGTTTGATTTGTTAAATGTAGTGATATCTCAGCAAGTAGAAAAGATAGGAGGTTTTTTTTATAATCTAGCTATTCAATATCAGTAATTTGAGTTTCTAATTGATAAGAAACTATAGACTTTCTTTTTGGACATCAAATACATCTAATTTGAACCAAAGCTGCATTCAATAAATCACTTGACACATAAAACCTGATATTTAGGTTGTTTTTTATTTACTTTTAAATTAAGAAATTAACTAATGTATATTACTAAAATTTGAATTATAATCTACAATGTGATACCAAACTTATTGGCATACATTAAAAAAAATAGATCAATAACGTTTTGAATGAAGTCTACAAACGTGATGCCTTTTTACCCCTGACCAAAGGAAGACCCGTAGCAAGGGGGTTAATTTATAAAAAAAAATATATATATATACTTATAACCCCCACTACTATGTAAAGCTATAAATAATAACAATATGCCTTGACTTTACATCTAAAAAGCTGTGAATTATTTACTTTATATAACATTTTGTGGAAAAAAACTCCATTATTTTATTGGTAAGTATTTAACACACAGTAGAAAGCACCTATAAATAAACAAACTGTTCAATATAAATTCTTTTATATTTTGAGTATCAAGGTTCATATACATTTATTTTATTGTTTGTTTTAGAGCAAAGTCACATTAGGCTATCTGACCTGTCTACAGCAGGGAATCAAATCCCACAATATAGCATTGTAAATTTGTAAACTTACCACTGTCTCATGAGGGGACAATTCTAATGTTAAAATATATATAGTTTCTTAAACCCTGAAATAAATAATCTACTGCCCATCATGAGAAATGTTTGGTATGAATCTTGTATTTATGACCTACAATTCACCATTATATTCACATTAAGATTGAACAAAATTACATTTTTGAGAATTTTCTTAATTACATCTATTAAATAAAAAGTATAATTTATAATACAACGAGTTACATACAAGTTGCTGCTGTGACATGGTTACATCAGTAACTTTTCCCCATCCCATCACAAGTGTGTCGTATGTCATAACAGGTTCCCATCCATAAACCTTAAGAACATCTTGAGCTCCACTAAATAAACACTCACCATCAGGTTTAAAATAAATACATCTGTAAGTTGTATGAAAAAAAAAAGATTATTAGTAGACGATACAATTTAGTGAAAATGTTATTAAAATTAGGCTATCCATACAGACAGTAGAACAAGATATGTAAATTAAACTCCAACTAGTCAGAAACATCTGTCACTGATTTATTCTTCATTACTATGTTCATACTGCATGTGGACTTGTGTTTCTGCTAAAATACATCATTTACCAACAAAGTTTTATATAAAAAACAAGATAAATACAAAAAAAAGGATTACAAAAATAGATATACAACAATTTTTTTATTGTATCTCTATTCCTCATCTCCTCCTCCCCCCCCCTCCCTCTCTCTCTATATATATATATATATATATATA
>NW_013747442.1:0-1812 GCF_000517525.1 Limulus polyphemus
TATAAGTAAAGCCGTCAGTCCGGCATGTTAACCATCGGACAAAATATAACTAAAGCCGCCAGTCCGGCATGTTAACCACCGGACAAAATATAACTAAAGCCGTCAGTCCGGCATGTCCATCGGACATAATATAACTAAAGCTGTCAGTCCGGCATGTTAACCACAGGACAAAATATAACGAAATCCGTAAGCTGATTTCTATCTAACATGTTCAAAACATCCGTAGTGTGTATAAGTCTCAAAAAATAAATAGTTTATAAATACAGGAAAAATTTGTCGACAAAGGTTTGTCTTATCATAAGACCAGGACTTCTTTTATCTCCATTTGAACTTAACCTAAAAGCTTTATAAGCTATAAAGTTTAATTTTCTTTACATTTTGACGCACACAAGATATACAAGTAAACCTGTGAGTGTCTTTTTTCTCTTTCTACGCTGTTACTCTGTCCCTGGCTAAGCTAAAGCTAAGAGAGAAGCTGTAAAATATATTGTACTGTTATTAAAACCATTCGGACAATTCTCCATCTTAACTGGAAACTTATACGATACCGATGAACGAGAAAGTTACTGATAAGTCTCAGTAAAAAGAATGTAATAATATCTTCCACTTCAGTTTTTCTCCTAACCTGCTACCAGGATTTCCCATTATAGCTCCATCAATATAGTAACTGCATCTCGTGGCCCAGGATTTCCTATTATAGCTCCATCAGTATAATAACTGCATCTCGTGGCCCAAGATTGCCCAATTTAGCTCCATCAGTATAATAACTACATCTTGTGACCCAAGATTACGCTGAGGCACCTGTTATTAAAACAGTTTTCATGTGTGTCTTTATGCACAGACTATGTGAGCATTGTTTCACTGTGAATGTGTCTTTCTTGCTGTATTATATGGTTCACTTGTAATTTTGTTTGCTTGTTATTCAAAGACAATTTTTTACAACCAATATTCATGTTAGATATAATGTAGCTTGCGAACATTTCCTACCCGAAGTGTTGTTTCCTGATAAATACATGTCGTGCTAGCACTGAACCCTCTCATCAGGAGTTATAGATAGAAATCATGTTTATTCCTGGTTTTAACTTAAAAGAATACTTGTACTATAGGAAATGACTTTCAGGATATATTTCCTTTGTTTGTGTAAGGACCTAGTAAGTTAATGACCTACACCCTTCAAGTTCACGTTTTTCACAGAATAGCCAATACTGTATTCTTCTATCATTGTTTCCTGTAGTGTGGTGCTAATTTCCTGTGATACACTTTACCTGGTGAACGTCCATGGTGTCGTTATATCAAAATCTCACATGTTCTCAACCTCTGTTTCCCTGATATATATATAATAAATAGATTGAGAAACGAAGGGACAATAAACAGATAGAGTTGTGGAAAGATTGGAATGTAGGTAAATTGGTGTATGTATGATCATTTCTTCATAAACTATGGACATCTATTCACAAAAGACAGAAATACAGCTGACAACACTTCTTCAGACAGTAATTACCTGGTAAGATAACTAGGATAACTAGATAATAATTAGAAAGACACTAATAATATCACTGAGACAGTAATTACCTGGTAAGATAACTAGATAATCAATAGAAAGACACCAATAATATCACTGAGACAGTAATTACCTGGTAAGATAACTAGATAATCAATAGAAAGACACCAATAATATCACTGAGACAGTAATTACCTGGTAAGATAACTAGATAATCAATAGAAAGACACCAATAATATCACTGAGACAGTAATTACCTGGTAAGATAACTAGATAATCAATAAAAATATACCAATAATATCACTGAGACA
>NW_013747443.1:0-1491 GCF_000517525.1 Limulus polyphemus
ATTGCTGCCGTCACTTCTTGGCGGTCTTATATACAGGAATACCGCACATCTAGTAAACACTCGAGGCTTCACGAAGGGACATGAATTTTCTAGAAGCTCATGACGTGTTACTAGCGTCACATGACTTCCGCTGCCGTAACACTACCCCTTCCTTAGTATTGTTCGTCCTGAACAATAGACACTTGCATTAAACCAGTAGATAAATAACAATAACTTAATTGAGTGTACAGAATTTACAAACACTACAAACACAAAATTAAAATTCAACAAAGTCTCTTAATTTTACCGGACGTATCTTCTTCCATACTAGTCTTCGTCTCGTTGGCTTCTGCTTTACGTGGGGTTCATCTGCTCCATCAAGAAATGTCCTATTATCGGTAACAGTCACATCAGTGGTAGTAAATTCATCAAGGGCTTCACTGTTTCCCTTCTCAAAACCGGGTAGAGTTTCTTCTTCGTCAGTGGCTTTTTCAGGTAACACGTCTTCAGCAGCGTCATTTGTTCTATTGTTCACTTCATTCCAACTGAAATGTCCTGGACTATGATAACGCCAAAGCCTGTTGGAATGCACCACCTTTGACTTACCTTGCCGCCCACATTTTATCCGGAAAGTCACGTCCGAGAGATGATCCACTATGTCATACGGTCCTTCCCATGGAGATGACAACTTAGGAGACTTCCCTTTGGTCTTCCTGGGATTATACAACCACACCTTGTCTCCTGGTACAAAACTAACTTCAGTAGATCTCTTACCATAAAATAACTTCATGGAATCAGCAGACGTTTTCAAGTTTGAATGCACTTGATGGTGAATATTATCCATCCTTTCCGATAACACTTTCACGAATTCTGACACATTTTCAGGCAACTCTTCATAAGGTGGGGGTCCTGTTAACAGATCTACTGGCAACCGAAGTTCCCGACCAAACAGTAACTTCGATGGAGTGTATCCAGTGGCTTCATGCTCTGCTGTTCTATAGGCCATCAACAGTGGAGACAGTAAGACATCCTTGTCATCTTGGCGACTATTACAAAACTTTGCCAATTCCTGTCCCAGTGTCCAATTGTACTTTTCTACCATCCCATCGGACTGTGGGTGAAGTGGCGTTGTCCTGGTCTTTCGGATGCCAAACGACTTGCAGCATTTTTGGAACACAGCTGATTTGAAGTTACTGCCTTGATCTGAATGCAGTTCATATGGCATACCAAATCTGAAAAAGAAATCACTAAGAGCCAAAGCTACAGTTGTAGATTCCTGATTTGGTATTGCATAAGCCGCAGGCCACTTGGTGAAATAACCCATCGCCACACAAATGTACCTGTTTCCAGCACAAGTTTGGGGCAAAGGACCAGCAATGTCAACAGCTACTCTTTCCATTGGTGTGGTAACTTGATATAACTTCATTGGAGCACGTCCCTTATGCTTGGGTCCCCTTTTAGCACAACATGTGCTGCAGGTCCTGCACCATTCTTCCACATCTTGCCTCTCAC
>NW_013747444.1:0-1491 GCF_000517525.1 Limulus polyphemus
AATCATGCTAAATCTGACCTGAATATAACTTAGTAAATCTAAATTTGACCTGCATATAACTATATCATATTTTATTTGATCTGAATATAATTTAATCATGCTAAATGTGATCTGAATACAAATTAATTATGCTAAATCTGACCTGAATATAATTTAATCATACTAAATTTGACCTGAATATAAATTAATCATATTATATTTGATCTGAATATAATTTAATCATGCTAATTGTGATCTGAATACAACTTAATCATGCTGAATTAGACCTGAACATGAATTAAGCATACTAAATTTCATCTGGATATAACTTAATCATGCTAAGTTTGATCTGAATACAACTTAATCATGCTGAATTTGACCTAAACATAAATTAATCATACTAAATTTGATCTGGATATAACTTGATCATGTTAAAGTTGATCTGAATATAATGTAATCATGGTAAATTTGATTTGGATAAAAATAATCATGCTAAATCTGACCTAAATATAACTTAATCATATTAAATTTGATCTGAATATAACTTAATCAAGCTAAATTTGATTTGAATATAATTTAATCATGTTAAATTTGATCTGAATTTAACTTAGTCATATTTTATTTGAATTGAATATAATTTAATCATGTTAAATTTTTATCTAAATATAAAATAATTTTGTTAAATTCTACCTGAATATAACTTAATCAAGCTAAATTTGATCTGAATATAACGTAATCATGTTAAATTTGACATGAAATTAACTTAATCAAGCTAAATTTGACCTGAATATAATGCAATCATGCTAAATGTGATCTGAATAAAACTTAATCATGCTAAATTTCAACTGTATGTAACTTAATCGTGTTAAATTTGAACTGAGTATAACTTAATCATGCTAAATTTGATCTGAATACAACTTAATCATGCTAAATTTCACCTGAATATAAATTAATCATGATACATTTTACCTGAATATAACTTAATCGTGTTAAAGTTGATTTGAATATAATTTAATCATGCTAAATGTGATCTGAATACAAATTAATCATGCTAAATCTGACCTGAATATAACTCAATCATACTAAATATGACCTGAATATAATTTAATCATGCTAAAGTTGATCTCAATATAACTTAATCGTATTAAATGTGACCTGAATATATCTTAATCATATTAAAATTGATCTGAATATAATTTAATCATGGTAATTGTGATCTGAATACAAATTGATCATGCTAAATTTTACCTGAATATAACTTAATTGTGTTAAAGTTGATCCGAATATAATTTAATCATGCTAAATTTGATCTGAATACAAATTAATCATGGTAAATCTGACCTGAATTTTATTTAATCATACTAAATTTGACCTGAATGTAACTTAATCATATTATATTTGATCTGAATTTAATTTAATCATGCTAAATCTGATCTCAATACAAATTAACCATACTAAATCTGACCTAAATATAAGTTAATCATACTAAATTTGTCTGAATATAATTTAATC
>NW_013747445.1:0-1492 GCF_000517525.1 Limulus polyphemus
ATGATGATTTACTATAGCTATTGACTAGTTGATCGCATTAGTTCGAGATGTAAAATGTTAAGCTGCTGCTGAAGATTGTCATGGAGATTTGTTTGAGAATATAGTGATCATTTATAGTTTCTATGTAACTAAATTCTTTATATATATAATGTATAGCAATGGACAAATATATGCCTAGACTAACACACAACCCCCACTAAGCGGGGAAAAAACTCATTAGAAAAGCAGCCTTTTCAGATAAAAGATCCTGTTTAATTGCAATACGTTACATCAGGTTACTTTACCTCTAACGATCAGGGCAGCTGTTAAACTGTCAGATCTTGTTTAATTACAGTGTATTACTTTAGATAACATTACCTCTAACGACCAGAGCAGCTGTAAAACTGTCAGATCTTGTTTAATTACTGTATGTTACTTTAGATAACATTACCTCTAACGATCAGAGCTGCTGTAAAACTGTCAGATCCTGCTGAATTAGTGCCTGTACAGGAATAGTTGGCAACGTCTTCAGAAATAACTCTCTGGATTCTTAAATTACTTGAGATAGAATCTGAACTTGAGATAGTTATTCGTTCGTTGGTCAATAGTTGTTTTCCATCTTTGTTCCACCTAAAGGTAACTGGTAAATCACCTTTCTTGAGATAGCAGACGATTTGTACTCTCGAACCCAGCTCAATGTCGCTTGGAAACTCATCAGGTTGTAACATCGGTGGTTCTGTGGAAGAAGAAATGACGAACTCCTGGTACGTGATATTGAATTTACTGTAGAAGTTTTAGAATCTTTGATATCTGACTTAAAACGAGCCTACAGTTTTCCAGAACACGTTAGTTTCAAAGTTTACGGTCTAGACATGTCATCAAGAGTCGTTATTCTATTCTAGCATTAATTTGTTTGATATTTAGCACAAAAGTACGAAATAGATTATTCGTGCTGTGTCCATCAGGAATAACGAAAGGGGTTATTAGAGTTATAATCCTTTAGACTTACCTCTCAGTCACAAGGGGCATCTTAAAGAAAAAGTCAAAGTTTAAATGTGTGACTTTCATGAACCAGTAACTAAACTTTATAGATTAAAATTGTTCTCATTGTGATGATAATAAACTTTAATTTAGTTGATGTGACTTAGCAGTAGTCCCTATCTGTGTTAACTAGCTGCTAGTGGCTGCTTTATAAAGATTATTAAGCTGAAACCTCATTATTTCAGAAATAAAGAACTTATTATATTTCTAAAATAAAAAATATTTTATTACAGAAACATCGTGTGGTAAAAAACAAATAAGCCATAATGTTTGCTGAGAAACGAAAAAAAAAATTATCAAATTAAAAATATTACAAAATTTGACATATTATGAAACTAATACACAATTATTTACTTACCAACTGCAAGTACTGATGTAAAAAACAGAATACAGGCAGCTAGAGAGTTCCAACTTCCCGCCATTTCCACAGTCACCCACCTTCCCGTGAGGCCTCAGTCTTTGTTGCAGGAAG
>NW_013747446.1:0-4533 GCF_000517525.1 Limulus polyphemus
ATACTATACTTTATTAAGACATGGGTAAAATATAAATACACGACGATTATACCATACTTTCTAAAGACATGGGTAAAATACATTATCACAATGATTATACCATATTTCATGAAGGCATGGATAAAATACGTAGACACGATGATTATACAATACTTTATTAAGACATGGGTAAAATAAACCAACAGGATGATTATACCATACTTTATTAAGACATGGGTAAAATACTGAGACAGGATGATTTTAACATATTTTATTAAGACATGGGAAAAATACATAGACACGATGAGTATACCATACTTTAAAAAGACATGAGTAAAATAAATAATCACGATGATTATACTATACTTTAATAAGACATGGGTAAATTACATCAACATGATGATTTTACCATACTTTATTAAGACATTTGTAAAATACATCAACACGATGATTTTACCATACTTTATTAAGACATTTGTAAAATACATCAACACGATGATTATATCATAATTTACTGAGTCATGGAAAAATACATCATCACGATGATTATACTTTAGTTTATTAAGATATGGATAATATACATCGACACGATTATTATACTATACTTTATTAAGACATGTGTAAAATACATAGACACGAAAATTTTAACATACCTTATTAAGACATATTTAAAATACATCAACTAGATGATTATACTTTACTTTATTAAGATATGGATAATATACATCGACACGATTATTATACTATACTTTATTAAGACATTTGTAAAATACATAGACACGAAAATTTTAACAAACCTTATTAAGACATATTTAAAATACGTCAACTAGATGATTATACCATACTTTATTAAGACATGGATAAAATACGTAGACACGATGATTATACCTTACTTTATTAAGATATGGATAATATACATAGACACGATTATTATTCTATACTTTATTAAGTCATGGGTAAAATACATAGACACGATGATTATACCATACTTTAATAAGACATGAGTAAAATATATGAACACGATTATTACACCATACTTTATAAGACATGGGTAAATTACATAGTCATGTTGATTATACCATACTTTATTAAGACATGGGTAATATACATCAACACGATGATTATATCATAATTTACTAAGACATGGGAAAAATACATAGACACAATGATTTTAACATACTTTATTAAGACATGGGTAAAATACATAGACACGATGATTTTACCATACGTTATTAAGACATGGGTAACATACATAGACACGATGATTTTAACATACTTTATTAAGACATGAGTAAAATACATGAACACGATTATTATACCATACATTATAAGACATGGGTAAATTACATAGACATGATGATTATACCATACTTTATTAAGACATATGTAAAATACATCAACACGATGATTATACCATACTTTATTAAGACATGGATAAAATAAGTAGACACGATGATTATACCATACTTTATTAAGACATGGGTAAAATACATCAACACGATGATTATACCAATACTTTATTAAAACATGGGTAACATACATAAACACGATGATTATAACACAGTTTACCAACACATGGGTAAAATCCATGTACACGATGATTTTACCATACATTATTAAGAAATGGGTAAAATACATAAACACGATTATTATACCATACTTTATTAAGACATGGATAAAATACGTAGACACCATGATTATACAATACTTTATTACGACATGGGTAAAATACACTAACACGATGATTATACCATACTTTATTAAGACATGGGTAAAATACATGAACTCGATTATTATACCACTCTTTACTAAGACATGGGTAAAATACATGAACACTATGAATATACCATACTTTATTAAGACATGGATAAAATGCATAAACATACTTTATTATGACATGGGTAAAACACAGAAACACGATGAATATACCATAATTTATTGAGATTTGGGTAAAATACGTGAAAACGATGATTATACCATGGTTAACTAAGACATGGGTAAAATACATCATCACGATGATTATAACATATTTTGCTAAGAAATGGGTAAAATACATGAACCTGATGATTATAGTATACTTTATTAAGACATGAGTAAAATACATGAACACGATGATTATACCATATTTCATTAAGACATGAGTAAAATACATGAACACGATGATTATACCGTAATTTATTAAGATATGGGAAAATTACATGAATACAATGAATATAACATAATTTATTAAGTTATGGTTAAAATAGATGAACACGGTGATTATACCATAATTTATTAAAACTTGGGTAAAATAGATGAACAGGGTGATTATACCATATTTTATTAAGACATGGGTCAAATACATCAAAACGATGATTATACCACACTTTATTAAAACATGGGTAATATAAATCAACAAGATGATTATACCATATTTTATTAAGACTTGTGCAAAATACATATACACCATGATTATACCATACTTTGTTAAGACATGGGTAAAATACAACAACTCGATGATTATACCATACTTTACTAAGACATGGGTAAAATACATCAACACGATGATTATACCATACTTTACTAAGACATGGGTAAAATACATCTACACGATGATTATACCATACTTTACTAAGAGATGAGTGAAATACATCAACACGATTGATTATACCATAGTTTACTAAGAAATGGTTAAAATACATAACATGATGATTATACCATACGTTATTAAGACATGGGTAAAATAGATGAACACGATGATTATACCATAGTTTACTAAGAAATGGTTAAAATACATAACATGATGATTATACCATACGTTATTAAGACATGGGTAAAATAGATGAACACGATGATTATACCATACTTTATTAAGACATGGATAAAATGCATAGACATACTTTATTAAGACATGGGTATAATACATAGACACGATGATTATACCATACTTTAGTAGACATAGGTAAAATACATGAACACGATGATTGTACCATATTTTGTTAAGACATGGGTAAAATGCATAGACATACTTTATTAAGACATGGGTAAAATACATGAACATGATGATTATACCATATTTTATTAAGATATGGGTAAAATACATGAACACAATGATTAAACCATAAATTATAAAAACTTGGGTAAAATACATGAACACGATGGTCATACCATATTTTATTAAGACATGCGTGAAATACATGAACACGATGATTATACAATACTTTGTTAAAACATGGCTAAAATAAATGAAATCGATGATTATACCACACTTTACTAAGACATGGATAAGACGCATAGTCATTCTTTATTAAGACATGGGTAAAATACATGAACACGATGATTATACTATACCTTATTAAAACAAAGGTAAAATACATGAACACGATGATTATACCATACTTTATTAAGACATGGATAAAATGCATAAACATACTTTATTAAGACATGGGTAAAACACATAAACACGATGATTATACCATAATCTTTTGAGATTTGGGTAAAATACATGAACACGATGATTATACCATACTTTATTAAGACATGGAAAAAAGGCATAAAAATACTTTATTAAGACATGGGTAAAACACATAAACACGATGATTATACCATAATCTTTTGAGATTTGGGTAAAATACATAAACACGATGATTACACCATAATTTATTAAGATTTGGGTAAAATACATGAAAAAGATGATTATACCATGATTTACTAAGACAGGGATAAAATACATCAACACGATGATTATACCATACTTTACTAAGACATGGGTAAAATACATTAACACGATGATTATACCACACTTTATTAAGACATCGGTAAAATACATGAACACGATTATTATACCATAATTTATTAAGATTTGGGTAAAATACATGAACACGATGCTTATAGCATGATTTACTAAGATATGGGTAAAATACATCAACACGATGATTATACCAAATTTAACCAAGATATAAGTAAAATACATAAACAAGAAGATTATACCATACTTTGTTAAGACATGGATAAAATGCATAGACATACTTTATTAAGACATGGGTAAAATACATGAACACGATGATTGTACCATATTTTATTAAGACATGGGTAAAATACATTGACATGATGATTATACCATAATTTATTAGACATCGGTAAAATACATGAAAATGATGATTATACCATATTTTATTAAGACATGGGTAAAATACATGAACACGATGATTATACTATACCTTATTAAAACAAAGGTAAAATACATGAACACGGTGATTGTACCATATTCTGTTAAGACATGGGTAAAATGCATAGACATACTTTATTAAGCCATGGGTAAAATACATGAACACGATGAATATACCATAATTTATTGAGATTTGGGTAAAATACGTGAAAACGATGATTATACCATGGTTTACTAAGACATGGGTAAAATACATCATCACGATGATTATACCATACTTTACTAAGACATGGGTAAAATACATGAACCTGATGATTATAGTATACTTTATTAAGACATGAGTAAAATACATGAACACGATGATTATACCATAATTCATTAAGACATGAGTAAAATACATGAACACG
>NW_013747447.1:0-1517 GCF_000517525.1 Limulus polyphemus
AGAGTTCTCGCGCACGCCTTGCGTTTTGACTGCCTGCAACAAATTTCAGTTTTGAGAATAGTAACGAAATGTATAGAATGAAAGGTAGTGGAGTAAAAGTACAAGTAATTCTCCTAAAAATTACTTCAGTTAGAGTGAAATTATTTGAAAATATAAATACTCAAGTAAAGTTAGTTCGTTACCTTTACACCCATGGGTATGTGGAATTCCTACTCTCTCCATGTGAATAATTAGTGTCTTTGTTACTCAGAATCGTTATTTGGCGCGGTTGGCCTTGGGATAGTGCTGTGGATTTCGAAGTAAGCGAACCGGGTTCGAATCCGTGAGATAAAATAACATATTCTATGCACTTTAAACTATCAGTGTGCTATAAGAGCGACAGTTACTCCCTTAGTGTGGGTGGTAGGGTGCTACTGATTGGTTGACTTCCTTCTGGTGAATAACTACAAATTAAGGATGACGGCGGGTACCTTTAGTAGGTCTTCCATAAAGATGAAATATAAAACTTTATATCAAAACTCATTTGTCTTCACCTAAATATTTTTCATACGCAACTCGTTAAATGTGTGTCCTGTTTTACTTATATCGTTAAATACTCAGGGTAAAATTGAGCAAAAACTTTTTACTTCTGGTATTTTTTTCAAACAACAGACCAAACGCTTTCAGATATTTATATCGTTATATTTTGTGAAAGGAATATCATGCTGTCGTTCAAAATTCATTGCTCTAATACAAAAAACAGAAACACTTCGGTGAATATGAAAAGTAACACCTCGTGACTTAGACACATTATTTAAAATCTGAGAAACCTAAATTAATATGCTAACATATCTGGTTACATTTGAAAATATTTATTTTACTAAATTAAAAAGAAATGATATAAAACACCTTTATTTATTATTGTTGCGTCATCGAGGTCACGTGACTGGTGTGGCGCCCTCTATTTTCTAGAACTATCTTGTTTTTTCATGAATGCTCTAGTATTTACTAGCTAGGGTAGGCGGGTATATAAAAGAGGGGATTGTAATGTGTGGATGGACAGTGAGTAATTGAACTGCAGTCAGAGAGCACGAGAGACGTTACAGCGTTTGTTTAGCGCGATTGTTTAAGTTGAGTGTATCGGTAAAGTTATATTCGGAAAGAATAAACCAGTTTTTATTAAGAAAGAACTTGTGTCGCTTAAGTTTCGTCGGAACGAAGTTACGGAAAATCAATTAACAAACGGAGACGTAACATTATACATATCAGTGTGTCTCAGTGCTTGACTCTTATGTTTCAACTCTGACCTTACTGTAGGTTACACTAATATGTAAATAGCAATGGTTACTTTTATGTAAAATGCCTAAAATGTAGACTCTGGTGGGCATATTATACACTATAATATTGTCTTTATAATCAACTACGCAACAGGAATGTGTTTCATATTTAATTTTTAATGAAATAAAAACAAGTTTATATCTATGAACATTTAAACTTTTCCTCAATAGTGTACCAACATCAGGTAAACTAAACACAAT
>NW_013747448.1:0-1490 GCF_000517525.1 Limulus polyphemus
AAAATGGTTATGCGGCCCGCGTTCGTCATTCTTTCAGTTATCTGGCCCGCTGTGAAAAAAGTTTGGTGACCCCTGCTCTTGTCTTTCACTGCTAAACTAGAGACGGCTAGCGCAGATAGCCCTCGTGTAGCTTTGCGCGAAATTCCAAAACAAAGAAATATGGAGAGCACTTTAATTCAATGTACTCGTGTACTTGGTCAACATTTCAATGTTACACTACAGAGTTTTGATATTAGGATTGGTGCTCGTTTCGCATGAACGAAGTTATAAGAATTTTTTTTAAATATTTGCTAGCATCTATAATCATTATAACGTACCTTATTTACTTAGATTCAGCGCAAAATACTTGCTTTTGAACATAACGATTAGCGCTTGTTCCTTTCGCGGGGATGGAATCCAGAATTATTGTATTATAAGCCCTTAAATTCGCATATGAGCCACTACGGAACAACACACTCGGATAGTTACTGGAATATACATTAATATATATATATATACATATTATTAGATTATTACGTATTCATACAATACCAATTATTTAGATAATGCTTTCTTCCTAAAGAGTTTGTTTGTTTGTAATTAAGCACAAAGCTACACAATGGGTTATCTGTGCTCTGCCCACCACGAGTATCGAAACTCGATTTCTAGCGTTGTAAGTCCGCAGACATACCGCTGTGCCAATGGGGGGGGCTTCCTTAAGAGACCCTCCTTTTACTGCTCGCTCCGCGGTAAGTTTGCAGGATTATAATACTAAAATTCGCGGTGCGATACCCGCGTTTAGCACACGGTACTGATAGCTAGTTAAGCACGTTTTCGCTTAAAAAACGAAAAGCTATAATTTTCCTTTTGCAAGATAATTGCCCCAAAAATCGATAATGTTGGCTTGTAGTTTTTCATTTAATTTTATAAAATTCATATAAATACACTTTTGGTTGTAATTTAAAGTATTCTCATTAAACATTTGGCAGATATAATAATTAATATAATTGATCGTTTTGAGACAACTCCCCCTGGAGGAGAGAGAGAGAAACAGATGTCTTTATGTAAAATTTCACAACTTTCTTTAGCCTAGAATCCAATGTAAGAAGTCATATCTTAAGGGTTTTACACCTTAATGTTTCAAAGCGAATGACGTGAATAGCGTTTCGATTAACACCTATGATGGCGCAACGTAGCCGGCCTTCGCGGACTTTCGAGGTAAGTAAAAAAAAACCTCGTTGACAGCAGCTTTCAATAGATTAAGAACAGTTAAAACGTTATTATACTTTCTTCTTACTGTGACAGTAAAGAGGGTTAGGTTTAAAATTACCACCAGACTTATTATGATTTAATATCACACATACTGTCAAATAACGGATTGTAAGAGCTACCTGAGAAATATTCACACTCACTGTCAAACAACGGATTGTAAGAGCTGCCGGAGAAATATTCACACTCACTGTCAAACAACGGATTGTAAGAGCTGCCGAAGAAACATTCACACTCACTGT
>NW_013747449.1:0-1491 GCF_000517525.1 Limulus polyphemus
CATATATCCAAGTGTTATACTCTATGACACACGCATATATCTAAGTGTTATACTCTATCACATACGCATATATCCAAGTGTTATACTTTCTGACACACGCATATATCCAAGTGTTATACTCTATGACAGGCATATATCCAAGTGTTATACTCTATGACACAGGCATATATCCAAGTGTTATACTCAATGACACAGGTATATATCCAAGTGTTATACTCAATGACACAGGTATATATATCCAAGTGTCATACTCTATGACACAGGCATATATCCAAGTGTTATACTCTATGACACAGGTATATATCCAAGTGTTATACTCTATGACACAGGTATATATATCCAAGTGTTATACTCTATGACACAGGCATATATCCAAGTGTTATACTCTATGACACAGGTATATATCCAAGTGTTATACTCTATGACACAAGTATATATCCAAGTGTTATACTCTATGACACAGGTATATATCCAAGTGTTATACTCTATGACACAGGCATATATCCAAGTATCATACTCTATGACACACGCATATATCCAAGTGTTATACTCTATGACACAGGTATATATCCAAGTGTTATACTCCTTGGCACACCAAGCATATTATTATATACGAAACAAGATGAAATATGATATATTAAAAGTCTCTAAGCTTCCTTTCTGAAAACTAAAAAGCAGTGTGGTCTCAAGACAAAGAAACGCTTGTTTAATAAGCACGCACTTCCGGGTACTTAATCTACACATATACTAGATACACAACCCGGGGAATGCTCTTCCTCTGATTTATGTCTACTTATTACACACGCACACACACAACATACATAATCAGTCTCGATGATGAAATTATTGGGAACACGTGTGTATGTGTGTGTTTACTATGTTGTATGTGTTCAAGGGTTGTTTTTATGTAATGCAAGACTGTCGTCACGCTGTATTTGTTCATGAAGAACCTGATGCTAGACTATTGATTCGCTGTGTTGCTTCATAAAAACTAACTGATGCTAGACTGTCGTCACGCTGTATTGAGTGATAAAAGTACCCGATGCTAGACTGTCGTCATAATGTATTGAGTCATAAAAACTACCTGATGTCACGCTGTATTGAGTCAAAAAGTACCTGATGATAGACTGTTGTCTTAATGCATTGAGTCATAAAAACTACCTGATGCTAGACTGTTGTCTTAATGCATTGAGTCATAAAAACTACCTGATGCTAGACTGTTGTCACGCTGTATTGAGTCAAAAACTACCTGATTCTAAAATACTGATACGCTATGTTGAGTCATAAAAACTACCTGATGCCAAACTATTGATAAACTGTGTTGGTTTATAAAGAACAACCTGATGCTAGACTACTGATAAATTGTGTTGGTTTATAAAGAACTACCTGATGCTAGACTACTGATAAATTGTGTTGGTTTATAAAGAACTACCTGATGCTAGACTACTGATAAATTGTGTTGGTTTATAAAGAGCTACCTGATGCTAGACT
>NW_013747450.1:0-1489 GCF_000517525.1 Limulus polyphemus
TGGACATTGCCCTGAAAGGGGTCGGAGCAAGTGTGGTTTACTCCGACCCTCGGTTGGACTAAACATCAACGTCCAAGACAACATATCATGGTACGGAAGGGAGGAAGAGGTCTCAGAGTACCTGACCCTCCTAGGTCACACGACCTAAATTCCGATCAGGAGATCAGGCAGCATGGACATTGGAAGAGATTCGGTTTGTTTAAGGCAGAGAGTGAACAGCTAAAAATAAATCCTGATCAGTACCTAACGGTTTTTTTCAAAACTTTAGCATTTCTCCAGGCTCGTTCCCCAAATTTCACGACAAAAAAAGAAGATCAACCACTAATTCAGTGAAACAGCATCACCGTAGCGACTCTGAAGACCTCGCCTACGCTGAGAGAGACCTCTTTTGACCGACCGACCATGAACACCGGCAAAAAGACACGGAAAACGGACAAGGCCTACTTCGAAGATCGGAACATACATACTGAAGAAACAACCACAGCAATGAAACTAACGGCTATGCAAGATAATTTCTGTAAGTCTGACGTGGGTGTACCTGATCCAAATAATTGTAATGATAGCCTAAAAGGATTAATTAATTTTGCTAAAGAGGAATTATCCAAAAGTAGAGCAAAAAAGAAACGTAAAATATCAAAATCACCAACAGTAAATAAAGAAACCGAAGATAGTGAGGCTGAGACTATCAACGGCGATAACGTACAGGTAAATCATGAAAGTATAACACCTCACACCTTGGATGTTGAACAAACATTGAACACGAATACTGATGAAGAGGGTTTTACCCTCGTAAAATCTAAAAAACAAAAACAAAGCGAAAAACTAATACACGGCGGAACAAGTAATGAACAACAACACAAAACAGACAACCAAAAACCTTCATATGCAATAATCATTCAGGGAATCCCAGGACATTACAATCAGCCACAATTAGCAAAAGAAATTCATCCGGTGCAAACCGAAAGTACAGATCACAAACATCAAACGACTACCCAGGGGCGGTGTTCTCGTTCGAGGGCAAGAACCCGCTGACCTGAACAAATTATTACAGACATGGCCCGAAAACGCATTCAACACTAAGGTGATAACAATACAACTTCCGGGAGCAAGGGCACAACCCAGGTCATTCGTGATCAGGGGAGTGCACTACTCCATAAGCACGGAAGACATAGAAGACATGCTACTCACACAACAAGTAAAAGTAAATAAAGTAGAGAGAATAATTTCTAACATCACAAAAAAACCAACAAACTTAGTAAAAGTATACGTTGATAACACACAAGACATCACACAATACATAAACAATGGTATCATTATGTGGTACCAAAAATACACAGTGGAACCAACAAAAACACCAGCCATAGTAGTAACTCAATGCTACCACTGCCAGCGGTTTGGACATGTAGCAGCTGCATGCCAAGCCACTCCAAGATGCGTTGGCTGTGGTGAAAACCATCATATCACACAATGTACCAAACAAAAACCCGAA
>NW_013747451.1:0-1489 GCF_000517525.1 Limulus polyphemus
GCATTTCGGTCACTGAGGCCAGAGGTAGAAAACCAGCAGTCATACATTCCACAAAGGCAGGACATTCGGCCATCAACAATGCAGTAGAGGAGAGAGATATTCTTGGGGAGGTTACAACAATATTTAGTTGTTCCAAAATCATTCGAAAAGCCATCTTACAAACCAGGGAGTAACATCCATGGGTTTTCAATGGAATCCTTAATTGTTCTGCCTATAGAACTTGCTACAGTGATCAGATGGATCATACAAGGGACCAAACGTGTAGGCAACGAAGTTCGAGCAGAACAGCAGCATTCATCTTGCCTTATCCTGTCTCAGTCAATCATTCAACAGTGCAAAACTGAATGACAAGTTATCTTTGTGCCTAAGAAACCTGAGTCAAAATTTCACACGATGTTTGAGAATACCTTTGCTGTAGGGCTTTCACTGTATATATGTACCAGACCTTTTGCAGTCAAACTGCAGTGTCAGTATTGCATAAGTTTTGGAGTTGAAATTTCGTACGACCACGTCACAAAAATCTGCAGTGAAATTGCTATAGCAGTGTCTGAAAACATTAAGATGTTTGGAATGTATGTTCCACCTGGAATGTTATAAAACAGAACCATAAGAGCATCCCCAGACAACATCGATAAGAAGTTGGACACCCCAGCCGGAAAGAACAACTTCATTGATTTGGCTATTGGTGTGTATCAGAGATCAGGACAAGAGAACACTGTGGAAAAAACACTCGATTTGCAAAGTGTGACCAGCAAATGAAATTGAAGAAGTTCCATTATAAAACATCTCCTTCATTATAAGCAGGTCCATCTTGAAAGTATTTATACAGAATGTATACATAGACAGTAAATCCCATTAGTACTGCTAGCAGCCTCCCCTACTGACTGATGCATAGTTAGCCATGACTAAAGTTATGAAATATATGCATCTTTTAATACAAAAATCCCCCCTAGTGGCACAGCGGCATGTCTGCGGACTTAAAATGCTAGAATCCTGGTTTCGATACCCGTGCTGGGCAGAGCACAGATAGCCCATTGTATAGCTTTGTGCTTAATTACAAACAAACAAACAAAACAAATATATAAATATGATATTTGATAGTTGATTTGATTATGATATGTAAATTGTCAATGAAATGTGTTAAAGTAGCTCAAGCTGTGAAGTGATGAAAAATAATGTTGTCTCTTGAATCAGCAGTGGTTATATCTATATAAATATATAAGTGCGAATGTCTCTCTCTATCTGTAGGTCTGTTCCTTATGTATGGCCACATCTCCAAACTCGGGGTACAGATACAACTTTGTGTGGAAAGTAGCACGGGCTATGCAGCCGCAGCCTCAGAGCGCATTTTGAGACCAAAGTGACCAATATAGCAATTTTTGGCAAATAGGACAACCAATTGGTCTCAAATTGAAGAGGCAGGATTTTTTCGGTAGTGTGTAAAGAGGGCTATTAATTACGTTTCTTCTCTGTTTAAGGTTTGTTTGTC
>NW_013747452.1:0-1490 GCF_000517525.1 Limulus polyphemus
AGGCTCGTCAGTGAACTTTGGTTGAGTTTATTATCAGTAAGTGGACTGGACTTTGTATTATTCTTTTTACCAAATAGACCAAAAAATACAACCCATCAAGCAATAGAAATTATTGTAAAACTGGTTTCAGAAGTAGGAATATATTGGCAAAATTAAACTAGAATCTAGCCTCAACTTCAAGATGACGACATGTGCTCGAAAAGAGATTGAAAATTTAATGAGAATGATAAGTCAATGATAAGAAGATTAAGAAGAAAGGGTATATTTGTTTGTTGTAAAGTAAAGCTACAAATTGGGCTATCTATGCTTGCCCACTGTGGGTATTTAAACCACATTTTTAGTGTTATAAGCCCACAGACTTACCACTGAGCCACTTGGGACAGTAGAAACAGACAGAAAACTAAACAAAATAGATACATAGTTGAAAAAAAAACCAGGAAGAAAGTTACAACAAAAAAAAGGAATGGGCTAGATATAGGTGTGGCAGATTATGAATCACATGGCCCATGGTTCCCGTTTTGCTATTGCAAATTCATGCTCCACATTTTTGGTCCATGGATATATTATAATAGATAAGGTCAAATTCCACTATTCAGTTAAACTTGGATGATGGTGGCATTGATTAGTTTATTTTCATTCAGTCTATTAAATCAACAACAGGTATCTGAAACAAACAAATTTGGTATTCAGGCATAATATCTATTTCATGTTTGGCGACCATTAGTCAAGTGAGTAGCACCTGCACCTAAGAGGCATGGCACTATTGTTATTGATATGTAATGGCATGTTTCAATTTGTAAAACTTTGAACATCTAACTAACTTTAGAGAGGTTTCAGTAGAATATAACTTGATTCAACTTAATTTAACTTCAGTCAAGGGAGGTAATGAAAAATTCTCCCCAGTTATTATAGGCCTATTAGTCTTACATCAATTGTGAGAAACGTTTTGGAAAGTCTAATTAAAGTTACTTTGCAAATTTGTCAGCAGACGACAGGCACAACTATAGAGCACTGGTAGCGGCTCTAGAACTCAGGTATGGAACCCAAAATCAGTCTGAAGTCTACAGAGCTAGGTTTAGGACGAGAGTCCGTGCTAAAGGGGAAAACCTACAAGAGCTGGCACAGGACTTGGAAAGTATGGCACACAAGGCCTACCCAACTGCACCACCAGATGTCCTCAAGTTGTTGCTGAGGGATCAGTTTCTAGACGCCTTGGACAGTCCACAACTGAAGATACAAGTGAAGCAAGCACACCCCTCTACTATACAGAATGCAATGGCCAGAGCTCTTGAATTCGAATCCTACGTTAAGTCCAGCACAGAGGTACCAAGGTTGGTACAGTCATCAGGATTCAAGGCCAGCCTTTCAGAGAAGTTTGAGGGACTTTGCTGGCACTGTAACAAACCTGGGCACAAGAGAGCTCAATGCTGGAACTTCAACACAGGGAATATGCCATGACAGGAAAGGCTGCTACCCAGAAAGGTTGTTGG
>NW_013747453.1:0-2135 GCF_000517525.1 Limulus polyphemus
GTTATAATCTTAACACCTTTCATTGTTATAATGTTAACACCTTTCATTGTTATAATGTTAACACCTTTCATTGTTATAATGTTAACACCTTTCATTGTTATAATGTTAACACCTTTCATTGTTATAATATTAATGCCTTTTTTACACACTATCTGTTAATCGAATGTTGAGTATATTATATCGAAAGTGTTTTCAATACATAAATCAGTAAGTCATGAACAATCACAGCCAATATAAGGTCGCGGTGGAAAGACGTGTATCAGAACTACATTTTGACATAGTTCCGTGTTCGTCACCGAAAATTGATCGCTTTTGAAAAGGATGTGTAACATTCATTTCCTCCCCATACATTCGGGATTTATTCAAATCAGGGATTAAAATTAGCAAGACGGGGATTGCAGTTAATTGTGGTGTCTTGTAACAGGTTAGAAGACACGAATACAAAGGCCTTCCACGTAATATAATCAAGTAAGGTATCCATTTTGGAAGGGTTTCCTCCACTACACATCCAGCTGTAGAGAACAGATAGAATAATAGTTCTATATTTTGACAGCTGTATGAAGTCTTGTGCCATTTTTCTACTGGTCAATGAGTCAAAGGTTTTTATTCGAAACTCGTTACGTAACGTTTTCAGATACTACGTCAAGGGCAAATTTGGGATCAGGACAATGGATACAAATGTAACTATGAATTCTGCTTATTTATCAGACCAGTAGTTAGGATGAAGTCTGAGCGGCGGAAGTTGTCTGCCACCAGAGGGCGTGTTGCTAGGGGAGGGGTAATATTATAAGATTACCTCATCAACACCAAAGAGCGCATTCCTAGGGATGCGTTGCTAGGAGGGGTGGCATCATATGATTACGTAATAATCACCAGAGGGCGCGTTGCTAGAAGAGATTAAGTCATCAGCATTATAGTTTCGTCTCTATGTGTTAATATTTGAGCAAAGCAGCTATTTTGTTGATTTTATTTTGCGTATTTTTTAGTTCTTGACAATACATTTGATTTTTGCATATTATTTCATTACACTTATTGTTTTCAATTTTATAATTAATATATTGTATATTTTTCATCTATTCACCCTCAGAGGGCATTCATTCAATCTCTACTAAAACACTAAACGTGTATTCATGGGATTTCATTTCTCAATAGCTGTAGGATGCATAAATTCGAAACAGTAAAATATATTTCTACTCTATAATGAATACATCACATGTTTTGCATTTCAAATCGGTGTTTCTTCCACTTATATAAAACTCCAATAAAGTTTTAAACAGATATCATTAATATGATGTCACCACTCTCCAAGCAACGAATCCCAAGACTGACACAAATATTAGTTACAGTATAATCAACTGAAATAAATATCACGGCATTATCTTTAAGCCTTCTTCTGTTTGTAAATAACGACATACGATGATTTATTTTCTTCACAATAATAAAGGACACACGTGGTTCTACTAAATGCAGTAGCTGCAAGTGGTCCCAACTGGTGAAATCACCCTCTTGATGCCCAATTCTCAAAATCACATACTGTTTTTGGACTCTAAATGAAAGCTGTCCATCTGTACAGTTTACCTTTTCTTGAATCCAAACATCCACTGACGTGTTTTTCATGAAGGGGTGTCAAGGATCCCGGCGATCGAGTGGTGTTGGGGTACTTTGGCTCCCAGGGTCAGTCTGTGGGACTAGGGCCAGTGTTGGATGTTCTCAACGGATGTCGTGCTGGTGTTTGGGTACAGTGTCTACGAAACCCTGCTGTGGCTACATTGTCCTAATGTAGCATGTCATGTGATGATGACAAAACCTTGTCGAAACATTGTACATTTGCTGTTATGTTAAACTTGTATTGAAGTTTTTCTTCATTACCCATTCAAGCCGTATCCAACCATTAATATTGTTTGAAGCGTTGTAATGGATTCTACATGTGAATACGAAGTATTGTTTGAAGTGTTGTAATGGATTCTATATGTGAATACGAAGTATTGTTTGAAGTGTTGTAATGGATTCTATATGTGAATACGAAGTATTGCCTGGTTAACTTGAAGTGTTGTTTAGATGTTTGGTAGTGAATCTTACACCTGGTTAACTTGAAATGTTGTTTGGATGTTTGGTAATGAATCTTAGTTCTGGTT
>NW_013747454.1:0-1489 GCF_000517525.1 Limulus polyphemus
CAAAAAACAATCACGTACACGAGTACAGAAGAGCTTAGTATTCATGTACATGAGTACAGAAGAGCTTAGTATTCACGTACACGAGTACAGAAGAGTTTAGTATTCATGTACACGAGTACAGAAGAGTTTAGTGTTCACGTACACGAGTACAGAAGAGTTTAGTGTTCACGTACACGAGTACAGAAGAGCTTAGTATTCATGTACACGAGTACAGAAGAGCTTAGTATTCATGTACATGAGTACAGAAGAGCTTAGTATTCACGTACACGAGTACAGAAGAGTTTAGTATTCATGTACACGAGTACAGAAGAGTTTAGTGTTCACGTACGCGAGTACAGAAGAGCTTAGTGTTCACGTACACGAGTACAGAAGAGCTTAGTATTCATGTACATGAGTACAGAAGAGCTTAGTATTCACGTACATGAGTACAGAAGAGCTTAGTATTCACGTACAGGATTACAGAAGAGCTTAGTATTCATGTACACGAGTACAGAAGAGTTTAGTGTTCATGTACATGAGTAAGAAGAGCTTACTATTCATGTACAGGATTACAGAAGAGCTTAGTATTCATGTACAGGAGTACAGAAGAGTTTAGTGGTTTGATGACATATTACAGTACTTAATATTTTACTTTATTTAGCTATGATGTGCTGATAATTACAGAATTGATATTCTAAACTTCCATAACTCAATTCCTTGAAGAAGGTTGTGTTCAACAGTAATAATTTAAAAGTAGTTTCTGTTTATTGCCTGTTTTTCTGTATTTGGTTGCAAGGGAATACTTTGTTTTTGTGCAATTGGTTAAGTTTTGTCTTATAACTATCATCTCAACCTGAGGACAGAAATCTACAACTAAGATTATTAATAAATACTTAACTGTTTCTCTAAAGTTCAGTTATTCTTCATCATAACTACTTATTCAGTTTTTTTTATTTCTACAAAAATATTTCTGACTGTATTTGATGAATTTTATAACAATTTTTTTTTTATTTTCAGCTACTTGGAGCCAGATAGTCACCTGCTACTTGAAACTGAAGATGACACAAACGGATGGCACCAGAAATATCATCACCTCAGTCAGGCTATTGGAAAATTGGTAAATTTTGTATAAAATTGTTACTTCATAGCCTAAAACATCGATAACACAGGCCTGTGAATTTAAACTTCATAAAAGTTCTTTTGGTTTTAATAATGGATTTTTCATAATTCAGCTATGCAGATTTCGAAAATAATATTCATTTTTTATATCACGTAAGGATTTTTTTACAAATCGGGAAGAAAAAACTTACTTAGACCCAATTATTTTGTTTACCACAATGAACATTTTTTATTATTATGTTTTTTCACAAAAATACAAACAAACTGAAGAAAATGGAAGAACACTGATGTTAAATGAATATGCATCCTGATTTTTTGTGTGAAATCTATGCCTTTTAGTCTCCAAACTACGTGTTGTGGTCTTTCTTTTATTATTATGACATTTTGTGAT
>NW_013747455.1:0-230 GCF_000517525.1 Limulus polyphemus
CTCCACTTTCCTGCTCTGGTTCACTTTATAGAAAGCGTTCGAGTTCAAAGACCACTCATGTTAAGTAGAGGACGTAGATGACTGATCGGTATGTTTCGTCGAAGGATGAGAAGTATACACACCAGAACAAGTCCTTTATTTTGATGGAGGGGGTCGCAATCTCAAAGCCTTCTTCCGCCATTCAAATTTTCGGCAACGGCAGAGGACGATGACCATTTCCTCTGGTGTCG
>NW_013747456.1:0-1489 GCF_000517525.1 Limulus polyphemus
GATACCAAGAATAACTAAAGATATACATCAAAACGGTGCTTTTCAACCGGCAGTACGTATATATAATGTTGGTTTAGTCGAGTGTACAGCACGTGGCGAATATGTTGAAATCCACCTGTACTTAACATGTACACTTGAGTTATTCAACATGCTGAAAAAAGGAATAAGCACGTGATGAAAAATCCAATATGTAAAACAGGCAGTTCTTGTGTAAAAATGTTAAATAAAATAATAAAACGAAAATCAACGTGTTTTTTTTTACTTGTATTTATTTTTAAAGATTAAAAAAATTAAACATATATAAGTTAGAAGAAACTTAAAACTTTAAGTTAACTTTTTAAATCTTAACAAAGATTGTGCAAATAAAAAAATGTTGATTTTTGTTTTATTATTTTATTTAACTGAAAAGCTCTTCACAAGTAATTTCACACACACACACACACACAAAAGAGAAAAAAAAAGTGTGAACTATGAAAAATAAAATAAGGTTAGGCAAAAGAATTGTCGAAAAATAAGATATTTTCGTACGACATGAAACTCTGAAAAAATAATCGTTATGTTATTTAAAAAATAAAAACGTTACGTGACGGATTTTCTTTACTTTGTCTGTCAGCAAATTATGGATTAACTCTACTATCATCGACTTGAAAAACCACTGGAAGTAGAAAGTGTAGCACGTGCTTCACTGGGTCATCTAAATGTTGTGGTTGTACTTTATCGACCTCACTCAGCTCCTGTAATGAGACTTCCTCTGGAACTCAAGTATGAACCGTGTTGGACGTGACGTAGTTGGTACTTTTAATATATTTTATTCGCGACTGGATATATATGTCTATAAAAGAGTGTTTCTGTAATTAATTAGCATTCGAGAAATCTAGATACAACCGCATGTGTCAACGTTATAAGCGTACTTTGCTATGCATATGGTATCAGCATTTAAGAGTTAGGAAGTAATTGTAGTCACGATACCAGATCTTGTGTAAGCGGAAGTCGATTTTGGATCGGAAGTAGAAGTGAGCTTTTTCGAAATATGTTTCATCTTGAACCATGCCGTCATCGAATGAAATATACTACAGCCTATTTCAGTTGCAGTTGGTATTGATTAGTTTTAATATTCCGTATTTAGATGGTGTCTTTCAAAGCTGTAATGGAGAGAAAAAAAAATGCGCGTTTCGTGTATAATTTGTTATATTGTCGATTCAGATGACCAAAAACTGTCATTATCTTTCCATTTGTACAGATACCGTCTTTTAAAATGTATATTTAAACTTTTTTTTCAGGAGGAAAGGGTTCTTGTATTATCCCAAGTATGTGAATTCAGGTTAGAAGCTGAAGACTGAAATGTTGCCCGGCATTGCGAGGTGGTTAGGGCGCTCGACGTGGGGGCGTTATAATGTGACGGTCAATCCCACTATTCGTTGGTAAAGAGTAGCCCAAGAGTTGGCGATGGGTGGTGATGACTAGTTGCCTTCCCTCTAGTTTTACACCG
>NW_013747457.1:0-1837 GCF_000517525.1 Limulus polyphemus
ACAAAGAGATGTCTTTAACATCCATGAACCGAGACGTCAAAACTCCTCTGTAAAACAAAGAGATGCCTTTAACATCCATAAACTGAAATTTACTCTGAAGTTAAAAATATCATTATATGCCATATATTACTTTTCACATTATAAGTTCCTGGATTCTGTGAATCCGATTTACGTAATTTAATGTGCCTCAGTGTATTGATATATTGCCTGAGTAACTCGGTATTCTTCTTTCTAGGTTCAAAAGTTATAGAAAATGATCTTGGGAATAAAATCTAAGTTTTCTTGAGCTTGAACGTCTAAAGTTCTGCAGTACATACATATACAGTATATTATTATTATTAGTCTTATATAAACCTAACTAAGAATTAATACATATATATTATTATTAGTCTTATATAAACCTAACTAAGAATTAATACATATATATTATTATTAGTCTTATATAAACCTAACTAAGAATTAATACATATATATTATTATTAGTCTTATATAAACCTAACTAAGAATTAATACATATATATTATTAGTCTTATATAAGCCTAACTAAGAATTAATACATATATATATTATTATTATTAGTCTTATATAAACCTAACTAAGAATTAATACATATATATTCTCATTAGTCTTATATAAACCTAACTAAGAATTAATACATATATATTATTAGTCTTATATAAGCCTAACTAAGAATTAATACATATATATTATTAGTCTTATATAAACCTAACTAAGAATTAATACATATATATTATTATTAGTCTTATATAAGCCTAACTAAGAATTAATACATATATATTATTATTATTAGTCTTATATAAACCTAACTAAGAATTAATACATATATATTATTATTAGTCTTATATAAACCTAACTAAAAATTAATACATATATATTATTATTATTAGTCTTATATAAACCTAACTAAGAATTAATACATATATATTATTATTATTAGTCTTATATAAGCCTAACTAAGAATTATAGTACTTTATATGTTTTTATGGGTGGAAATAAAACTCATGCTTTCTTATTTTCTTAATAATAGGATGGAATCGGAACGCAGACCTATTGCCTCGAGAAAACCTTACATGAACATGGATTTATGAGGTACATCTAATGACATCCATATAAAGTCATATTGTGTTACAGTTAAGTACGCAGGCCATTTCTCTCTTTTTAACAACTAGATTCTAGTGTAAATACAAGCTTTGAATCGGTCAGATCTATAGTATAGTAAATAATATCACCGCTAAATTCTACGTCTGAAAACAATAACGAGGTAACTGAAGTAAGCATTTTTTTACATATAATATTACCAGTTAGAATAACAGTTACCCTTAAAACTAAAGTCTCACGAGCAAAAATTGTACTTCAAATCAAAACTTAAAAGTTTTTATGACATCTCAAAGTTTGACTGTTCACAGTACGTGGATGTGTTCTACTAAGTATTAGGTCGTCAAAAATTAATGTCGCTTTTTTTTAGATGAAAAAACCCGAACAACTCATATATCAAAACAAAACATTTATTAAACGAAATAGTCTCCATTTTTATCGATGATGTTTTTCCATCTTACAATCAGGCTGTTAATGCTCTGATTAAAGAAATCACTTGTTTTTGAAGCAAAAAATATGTCGATGTCCTCTTTAATACCTTCCACATTTGCGTACGATTTCCCATTAAGATGGTGTTGCAGTGAACGAAAAAGATGGTACTCTGATGGTGCCATATCTGGAGAATATGGAGGGCGGGGAAGAACTTCCCAACCCAACTTCATAATCTTGTGTTGCGTCAAACGTGCTACATGTGGACGTACATTGTCGTGGAGGAGAAGAA
>NW_013747458.1:0-1811 GCF_000517525.1 Limulus polyphemus
TGTGTACAATGAACGTTTTGTCTTTTTACACTAACATTCCACATGATAAAGGTTTGTTTGTTTGTAATTAAACACAAAGCTACACAAAGGGCTATCTGTGCTCTACCCACCACGGGTATCGAAACCCGGTTTCTAGCGTTGTAAGTCCGCAGACATACCGCTGTGCCACTGGGGGCCATATGATAAAGGGCTATAAACTTTAAAGTCCACCTTAACCCTTTCTAATCCATCAGAATCTAACACTAAACGGAATATTACTTACACACCAAGAAAACAAACTATATTACAAAGAGGATATGTGGATGCCGAAATTGACAGACAGATTGAAAGAACAACTCTCAACGATAAACCATCCTCAAGCAGAGTAATAGTAAGGTTTCAAACAGAATTCCTCTTGTTATTACTGATCATTTTAAACTAAGAAACGTTTCCCGTATTCCGGAAAAACATTTTCTTTTACTACATCTGACTGATCGCCTCAGATAAATATTTCCTGAAGTTCTCCTATCCTCTTTCCGGAAGAGCAGGTTATCATCCATGTAATAAAACTCGTTGTCTTTGGCCAGGTGATTAGGGCGCTCGACTCGCAATCTGCGGGTCATGGGTTCGAATCCCCGTCACACCAAACATTCTCGTCCTTTCAGCCGTGGGGGCGTTATATTGTGACGATCAATCCCACTTTTCGTGGGCGGTGGGTGGTGATGACTTCTACACAGCGTGGTCACAAGTAAATAGACACCACCTTTTCAGAAAAAATGAAAATTTTCAGTCATATTCACATGAATTGACATATTTATAATTTAATTAATATCTAGTAGATCTTCCTTTCACTTTGTGGAGTTCGTTGATCCTTTGGGGCATCGTGAGAATCATCTCGTCAATTTTAAATTGTGGGATTTTCGCCTACTCTTGCTTCAAAACTTGGAGTAGATCGCTCTTCGAAGTTGGTTTTTTTGGTTGTTTCTTGACTTGCCTGTCGAGTATGGCCCAAAGGTTTTCGATGGGGTTCATGGATACCATTTTCTTCCTGCCACTTTTTATGGTGTTTCTAGCAGTGTGACACGTGCTCCATCTTCCTGGAACAACGTTGTGCTTTTGTCCACGAAACCCGAGGAATAAAGTGGCAAGAGTCCTTCCTCCAATATTTCGACGTATTTCGCAAAATTTATGTTGCCAACGCACTTCACTTAGCTCGATCTCCCACCAACCTCAACAGCTCCCCAAACCATCACGCTGAAACCACTATGCTTCACAGTTTTCTGCAATCTGTTGAGCCACTGTCCGAAAATTGAGTGAATCTTGATTCGCCTGAGAACAATACGGTCTTCCAAAAGTCCAGAGGCTTGGTCATCATATCACTTGCCCACTTCTTTCGTCTGACTATGTTGGCAGGTCTTAATAAGGGCATCCGGCTAGCTGCTCTGCAACGATAACCCAATCTGTGGAGAATCCATTGAACAGATTTCGGGCTCATCCCACCAACTTTGGCCACTTCCGCAGTCGTTAATTTGGGATCCATTTCGATGCTCCTCTTGACAGCCCTTTTTGTCTTCTCCGATGGACCAGGACGACCCGGATGCTGCTCAGTTGTTTCCTTGGCGTGTTTCCTGAACTGCACGATGATTCTCTTGACTGTCGAAAGCGGGATTCCCAAATTCTGCAAAATTCGCCACTGACTTATTCTACTATCTGCTTGACCAACTATCCTTCCTCTAACAAAATCTGACAATTCGAGAGAACTTTGAGTTCTAAGCATGTTGTAGCACAAGATAATTAGTGTGCGGACCATTTTCATTTATATAGTGCTCTGT
>NW_013747459.1:0-1593 GCF_000517525.1 Limulus polyphemus
ACACTAGGGACCCCAGCACGTTTGAGAACGTCTGTGTCGGGAACTCTGTCTTGCCATTTAACATGGAGGAGCTGGCGGAGACAGCACAGATGGAAGTGATTAAGCTTTCTGGCGTGCCTCTGATACACAGTCCATGTTTCACTGGCATATAGTAGGACACCCAATACCACTGCCCGATAGACCTTCAGCTTGGTGGTTAGTCTGAGCCCTCTCTGCTCCCACACACTGCGATGGAGTCTTCCGAAAGCAGAGCTCGCACGTGCGATTCGGTGGTCAACCTCTATGTCGATGTTAGCGCCCTTTGAGAGTGTGCTTCCAAGATAGCGAAAACTCTCAACCGTCTCCAGGTTCACACCGTCAATGGATAATTCTGGATCAACTAGAGATCGACAAGGAGCGGGCTGAAGCACAACCTTCGTCTTGGAGATGTTAATTGTAAGACCGAAATCGCCACATCCCCTTGCGAAGCAGTCGAGCTCCTGTTGCATTGTTTCCGCCGAAGTCGCACTCAGCACACAATCATCAGCAAACAACAGGTCTCTGATACTAGTCAAACGAACTTTTGTGCGCACTTGCAAACGGCGAAGATTGAACAGCTTTCCATCCATTCGATATCGCAGGTGTATTCCGCTCGGACCATTCCTGAAGGGGTCTGACAGCAATGCTGATAAATACATACTAAACAGTGTTGGTGCCAACACGCAACCCTGCTTGACGCCACCGGACACAGGAAACTCTATGGATTCTTCTCCGTCACCAAGCACTCTTGCCATCATACCTTCATGGAACTGACGAACTAGAGTGACAAACTTCGTGGTACAACCGAACTTGTGCATTATGCGCCAAAGTCCTTCTCTACATACCGTGTCACAAGCTTTCGTCAGGTCCAGGAAAGTCATGTATAAGTCGCGGTGTTGCTCCTGGCATTTCTCTTGGATCTGCCGAGCAGTAAATATCATATCGGCAGTTCCACGTCCGGCATGAAAGCCACATTGATTTTCAGGGAGAAGACCTCTCTCAAGATGCTGCTGCAGACAGTTCAACAACACGCGTGCCATTATTTTCCCGGCAATACATAGCAAGGAGATGCCTCGGTAATTGTCGCATGCGTAACGACTACCTTTACCTTTATAAATGTGGATGATGCTGGCATTCTTCAGTCGCTGAGGGATTTGCTCCATGTCCCATATACTCTGGAATAGTTCAGTCAATTCCCCAATGAGAGCGTGTCCCCCGCATTTAAACACTTCCGTCGGAATACTGTCCGATCCTGGAGCTTTCCCGCTTGACGTGCAGTGGATTGCTCCTTTCACTTCCTCTTCCGTTATAGGACAAGCGAGATTCTCATTGATATCTATTTGAGGTAGGCGGTCAATGGCCTCATCATTTATAATGGATGGTCTGTTCAGAACGCCTTCAAAGTGTTCAACCCATCTATCTAGAACCTGCTTCCGGTTTACGAGGAGCCGGCTGCCATCTGAACTTAAGAGTGGGAGCAAGGTAGCACACTTGGGTCCATAAACCGTTTTCAATGATTCATAGAAGCGCTTGCTGTCATTCTGGTCGGCGTAGCTTTGGATTTCCTCAGCTTTG
>NW_013747460.1:0-1489 GCF_000517525.1 Limulus polyphemus
CTCTTTGACTTCTACTTTTCTTGTCTTAAAATCAATGTCAACAAACCGAATCACTTGGGCCAATTGCTCACAATGGGCTAAATCAGGTGTGGAATCAAACAGAATACCATAGTATTTGTTTCTACGAATTGCCGACAAACAATTTCGCACATGTGAAGCCATGAGATTTATAAACTCATTTTGGATTTCAGGAGAAAGATAAGATGTTAACATTTGCTTGTTTTTAATATGCTCTAAATGCTCTCTCATTACTGGATCATACTTTGCTAATAACTCCAAAAGTGACAGGAAATTTCCAGGGCTTTTGTTTGAGGTTATGTCCTCAGTATCACCACAAAATGCATGATTCTGAATATTCTAAATATTGTGTACAATCCAACAACCATCGCAGTACATCTCTCCATTTATTTTTTTCTTGCAGAATTTGCATTTGCAGCTCTTCATCAATGTCACTTTGAAGACAAATTTGGCACTCAGTTTCTTTCCAAGCAGCAAATGACTCATGATGACTGTCACTATTTTCATGAGCATTTACCTTTTCAATTTTTTTCCACTTAGAGAAATCCACCGTGTTTTGAAAGCAGACCGACTATCGGATGTCATACATGTAGATGAAAAAAGAAAACAAATAAATGCAGTATGCTGCTTTATGTAGAGGTGAATACATCAACCAGGAATGATTGACCTCTTGTCCATTCAGAAGGCGTCGTTTGAACAAAAATGCAATCATAGAACACCCATCTTTGGCATCAAATGGACCTTCTTTATGTCGAGATCTTTAACAATCTCTGCGCAATGTGCATGTGTTACAACTGCTGAGCCTGTTGTATCAAACTTCATAAATCCAATATCCCCGTGTGTTAAAATATTTATTAGGTCATCCTCTTTTAGCTTAGAAACACTATTCAGTGGATTTGTTTCTGACAAAGTGGAATCCTCTTGTTTATTATTATTGTAGCTTTCAACAGGACAGAAAACAGTTTCTTCATTGTTTTCTTTTTCTAATGAAATAGCATGTTCACAATCTTGCATTTTGACCTCTTTGCTGCCACCAAAAGGAACAGATGCTGGCTTACTGGTGCTAGATTACAGTTCCTAGATTAAGTCGCTAGCACATCTAGATCTAACATTAACGTTAGGCCTCTTATTTCCATCTTTTGTCTTAGGTTTGAATTTAGATGTAATAATAATGACAGAAATTTAGCTTTATACATCTAAACTAGACCTCAGATTTGGGTGCATAGATTGAAAGCACCTTGTATTGAATCTACCCAGATCTTGATATAACTCTGCCTCATCAATTCTAGATTTAAATTTATTAGGCCTAACTTTCAGAACAAATGTTACATCTAGATCTATTAAATTAGTCATTAGATCTGTCCCACTGCAATGCCTAGTTTAATAGTTAGTATAGGTCTAAGTATGGCTATAATATAGGCTACAATTTGTATGATGATGGACCTAGGGTCTAGAAATAAAGTTATAACTG
>NW_013747461.1:0-1565 GCF_000517525.1 Limulus polyphemus
GGGGATCTCTACGTATTACGCATAGCAACTGAGTAATTTAACACAATTTACTGGCCACTCTTTACTTTAAATGTTGTAACGGGCAAAAAAATAAAAATAAAAATAATTAAATATTGCAATACGTGGACCCCACCGGAAGTGAACGGTATAGAAACAAGTAAGTAATTTGTGATCAAAATTAAAAATATTAAAATCAGTCCTTTATACTCACTTAGCGAAAGCACGTGACAACGGTCTTTTTCATTAGCTCAAAAATTAATCTTTCTTTTGTAGTTTACGCTTCATTGTGGTTCGAGATGCGAGTAATTATTCCTCGTGACTTGGCTCACGTGCCACATACATCTCATTCATTGGACGAAAGTACATTACTATGGAAATGAAAGCAAGAGGGGACATGCTACTTCAAGCATCTAACGTGATAAATTACACTGTCGACAAATGAGAGCAAAAATTCAATGAATTACAAGAAATATTAAAAACTAATTTTCTGAAACTTCGTTTTTTTTTTTATTATTATTCTCAGTTTCAAGTGTAGATGTTGCAGTACACGATCTTAACAAGTGTGGATACTGGTAACAGATAAAATTATTCCAGTAATTAACATCACCCCAGGGACTGAAAACTTCGTACGAAATGACGAATATGCTAAACTTCAAATTTTCTTATTTCGCGCAAAACTATACGAGGGCTATCTGCGTTAGTCGTCCCTAATTTAGCAGTGTAAGACTAGAGGGAAGGCAGCTAGTCATCACCACCCACCGCCAACTCTTGAGCTACTCTTTTATCAACGAATAGTGGGATTGACGGCTGAAAGGGCGAGAATGTTTGATGTGACGGATTCGAACCCACGACCCTCAGATTGCGAGTCGAGTGCCCTAACCACCTGGCCATGCCGGGCTAATTCATAGTATTAATGTCAAACGTTTTGACGCTTTTGTACTGATTGATGAACAAGGCACGAGGAACATAGTATTCAAGATTAGCCATTATTAGACTGAAGCCTTATGGTTCGATAAAACATATGCATACCCGTACAGAGCGAGCCGTTCACATTTTTGTACTTCATCAATCGAACAGAGCGTACGGCAAACACAAGTACAACAGATAACGTATAATAAGAAGACATTCTAACGTAGCGTGTAGTTAAAACAGAGAGAGAGAGAGAAAAAGAAAACACACACACACACACACTACTATTCCGGAAATATGTGAAAAAACAACCAAACACACTGCAGACTTACGCTAATAACAATACTTAACACGCTACATTGTAACAGATAATTTTCTAGACGGTTTTCATAAAAATACAATCAAGTAACCACAGCAACTATCAAATAAAATTAGATAACTACAGTAGTTAGCACAGTACGGTAACTATAGCAACTAGCAATATAATATTAGAAACAATAGAATCTATAACAATAAGTTGATGATAATCATAGAATAAAACACGACAGAAATATAATAAATGTTTTATATCATCATATCAACCATATCATGGATATCATCTATTAACTTTTAGTATAGGCTATACTAAAAGTTAATAGATGATATCCATGATATGG
>NW_013747462.1:0-1486 GCF_000517525.1 Limulus polyphemus
GGTGGTGCAGTTGGGTAGGACTTGTGTGCCATGCTTTCCAAGTCCTGTGCCAGCACTTGCAGGCTCTCCCCTTTAGCACGGACTCTCGTCCTAAACCTAGCCCTGTAGACTTCTGACTGATTTTGGATTCTAGAGCCGCTACCAGAGCTCTATAGTTCTGTCTGTCGTGTGCTGACAACTGTCCAAGTATTTCCAGTTGTTGTCCTGTCAAGCTAGTTGCCAGATATACTGCTTTCTGCTCCTCTGTCCATCCGTCCATATCTGCCAGTAGCTCATATTGTGCTCTATATGCTTCCCACGGTGCCTTCCCATCAAATTCCTGTGGCTTCCTTCGCACTGAATCACTCCTATTACTGACATTCATATCTGGGATGTGGCTTCTAACAGGACTGAAGATGTCTGCATTAGGGTTTAGCTGCGGGCTCTAAAAGGGGCTTGTCATTGTCTGGGGCTGGTTAAGTCAATGATTAATGTATCCTCCTTGTGTAAAAGACAATAGATCGTCCTTTAACGTATCTAATTCTCTTTTAAATTTCTTAATGTTTTCCATTTGTTCTTCTTGCCACTGCTGTAGTCTCTCTTCTTGCTTATTTTCTTTCTCCTCCAACAACTGCTGTAATTTATCTTCTTGTTTATTTTGCTGTTGGAGCTGCCACTGTTGCAGATTTTCTTGCAACTGCTGTTGTCTCTCTTCTTGTTTCTTTTCTTTTTCCTCCAACAACTGTTGTAATCTCTCCTCTTCTTGTTTATTTTCTCGTTCTTCTTGTTTCTTTTGGTGCTCTTGTATTGCTGCCATCAAATCTGCTATGCTGTAGTTTAATTTGCCACTTCTCGTTTCCATTTTTTTTCTGTCCCACTCTCTGAAACCAATTTTTACGTCTCCGTTCGTTAGTTAGTTTTCCGTAACTTCGTTCCGACGAAACTTTAGCGACACAAGTCCTTTCTTAAATAAAATTGAATCTGAATATAACTTTGCGTTACACTTAATTTCAACAGTCGCGCTATAACAAACGCTATAACAACAAATGTCTCACGTGCTCAGTTCAATTACACACTCTCTGACTGCAGTTCAACTACTCATTACCTCGTCACATTGTGACCATCTTTTATATACCAGACTACCCCAATCTAGTAGTCTCCCGATAATTCACGAAGGTTCGAGAAGTACGTGGCGTATAAATGTCACGTGACCTCGCTGACGCAATATTATTTTCTCTTTTAACGTTTCCACAAACTTAAATGCTTGTACACTGGTGTCAGTTGTCGTAGGCCTACAAATACCGTTAACTAACGTAAAACAAACCAGTTGTACAAAGTAATCACAACAGTTAACACGCTGATTCCTTCACTCTATCTTGAAATATCCTACTCTCTAGCTAATCTAGCCATGCTTCCTGCAATTTCATATTTGTAATATTGTTAAGTATCCGCTTGTTTGTTTGTTTCTGGTAGATATTCTTTCCGAGGATCTTCAGTGATACAAGTT
>NW_013747463.1:0-1487 GCF_000517525.1 Limulus polyphemus
GATTCTTACACTCGAGAATCTTCTACAACTTTAGAGAATAGGCGGGAGTTTCGCAATACAGATTTAACATACAGTTATATACATTTCTAAATATAAATTAATTTAAACAAACATTGATATTAAAATTAATATACAATAGTAAATCCGTCAGAGGAAGCCTCAATTTCTTTGTAATACTTTTTAATATATATATAGGTAAAATTTTATGATATTCTTGTAATTTACATAAAATCAAAGCATGTTGAATAATAATGTTGTTATTTTGTGTTTCATTTCTAATATTCCACGAAGTTTCTCTTTCACACTGGATGGATGGATAATAATATTTTTGGAAATATTTAACTTTTTAGTGCGCCGTTGTTGTTTCGAAATCAGTATTATTTTCTCACCATCTACTTCAAAAATCTTTCTTCATGCATTACGCCTTTTTAATGTCTTGTTAAACAAATGGGGTTCTTCAGGCGTTACGTAAAGAAATAAGAACGCTCACATCTGCGTATATAGGGCGAGGCAAATGATCCCAATTAGTTTCTACTGTTGTTTCTAATCATCAGGATTTCACAATTTAAATATGTCTGTATATCTTAAAGAAATTTCTTCCTATTTCTTTCAGTATGAAATCTATTTGTAGAATTGCCTGTTTACTCAAAACATAATTGGTGAGCTCTGTCTGATATTTTGTGTACACTGTATATCTATCTGAGAACAGTGTCTTGTGTACTCATTAATGTTTTATTTTGATTGTATCCGTTATTTTGTCTGATTAGAGAAATTTATTGTACTCATAAAATAATCGTCGGATTCCACCTGTCACGTTATTTTATGCATCTTAGGGGAAATGTCTTGTTTACTCATAAAATAATCAAATGATTCTACGCGTCAATTTGTTTTATGCATCTCAAAGAAATTTCTTTTTTAATCATAGAATAATAGATCGCTCCTACCTGCACTTTATTTTTATGTCCCCTAGTGAATATATTGTTTTTTCATTAAATAATCAGTTGATTTAACATGCCATATTGTTTTATGTCTCTTGGAGGAATGACCTGTTTATTCATTAAATAATCAGCTTGTTTTTATGAATCTTAAAGGAGTGTTCTAGTTACTCAAATAATAACCGATGCATTCTACCTGTCACTTTGCATTATGTATCTTAGAGGAATATCTTATTTACTAAATAAATAATCGGTTGATTCTAACCGCCACTTTCTTTTATGTATCTTAAGGGATTGTCTTGTTTATTCATAAAATAATCAGTGAATTATATGATTAGTTTGTTGTTATGTATCTTAGAGAAAAGTACCGTTAAAGTAGTCGATGGATTATTTCTGTCACTTTGTTTTATGTACAGTGCCTTGCAAAAGTATTCACCCCCCTGTTACCGTCTGAGCTTACAATAATAAAACTTTCAAAGGGGAAATTTATATTTATAATTTACACAACCTACTCCAAACTGAGAGAGTTAAAAAACGCTGATATTATGTAAG
>NW_013747464.1:0-1488 GCF_000517525.1 Limulus polyphemus
TTTTACATTAATTAATGAACCACAAAGAACCAGCCATAATAATGAAAATGATAATTCTATCCTGCGTACAGCAAAGTAACACCATTATAATAGATACTGTCTCTTTCGCCAAGTGTAAAGCACAGGAAACTGCTGCCTGCCTTGTGTAACAAAGGAACAACATCTGTAATTTTTCATGATGTTTAAGATTATTACTAACCATAAGCTTTCAAACTTTTTAGTTATTATACTAAAAGCTTTGATGACTAATGCTACATGATATCGACTTACTAAATTAGGCCTCTATCCACTGAGTTATCGGATTCAGGACTTTAATGTTAGTTTTTAGTTTAACAAGCCCTCCAGTGGCTCTGCGGTTAAGTCTGAGGGCTTATAACGCTCAACATCAGGTTTCGATACCCGTTATAAGCACAGCACAGATAGCTCATTGTTTAGATTTACACTTAATAATAGAAATTAAGGAATAAAAAAGATAATTTGGCCACCTGTCGAGTAAAATATGTAGCACCCATAATCTAAAACACATTTTTACATCGGACGTTTCTTATTTATAAAAAAATATGACTAGAAACCAGATGCACTATAAATAACTAGAAATGACGTTCATTATTAACTTTGCTTTTATAATAAAATGCAGTCTCGAATAGTATAGAATACACAGCGTGGTCACAAGTAAATAGACACCACCTTTTCAGAAATAATGAAATTTTTCAGTCATATTCACATGAATTGACATATTTGTAATTGAATTAATATCTAGTAGATCTTCCTTTCGCTTCGTGGAGTTCGTTGATTTTTTGGGGCATCGTCAGAATCATCTCGTCAATTTTAGGTTGTATGATTTTCGCCCAATCTTGCTTCAAAACTTGGAGAAAATCGCTCTTCGAAATTGGTTTTTTTGGTTGTTTCTTGACTTTCCGGTCGAGTATGGCCCAGAGGTTTTCGATGGGGTTCATGTAAGGAGATTGTCTCGGCCAGGGCAACTTCTGGATATCATTTTCTTCATGCCACTTTTGGGTGTTTCTAGCAGTGTGACACGGCGCTCCATCTTCCTGGAACAACGTTGTGTTCTTGTCCACGAAACCCGAGGAATAAAGTGGAGAAGAGTCCTTCCTCCCTAACCACCGGGCCATGCCAGGCCCGTGGATAAGTAATAATACACAGGTGCACACCCTCAGGGTCCACTTAGTATGTGTGCAAAATTTCAGGTTTCTAGTTTCTTTACTCTTAGAGTTATAGCAGTCACACACAGATATACATACACGCCCTTTTATTATTATAGATATTGCTTTGTATTACATTGAAAACCATTATTAATTTCAGAAACAGTAGCACAACATAACTACATGCCACTACAAGATACCATTGTATATTCAAATATAGATTGAGTTGACTCAGTCCATTGATAAATGTTTCCATGACGATACATTTATTTTCACGACTTGTTTAAAATTACCAACACTCTTTTCATTTGTATTAATTGCATTG
>NW_013747465.1:0-1519 GCF_000517525.1 Limulus polyphemus
TAAATTCGGAAACTATAGTTACATATAGGTGTTCATGGAGTAGTTGTGCCAGGCAAAGCTAACGATGAGTATGGTGGTTATAAATTCGGTAACTAGAGTTACACCTATGTGTTCATGAAGCAGTTGTACCAAATAAGGCTAAAGATGAAAATGGTGGTTATAAATTCGGAAACTAAAGTTACACCTAGGTATACGTGGAGTAGTTTTACCAAGTAAGGCTAAAGATGAATATGGTGGTTATAAATTCGGTAACTAGAGTAATACTGAGGTATTCGTAGAGTTGTTGTACCAACTAACGCTACAGATGAGTATGAGGTTATTAATTCGGTAACTAGAGTTACACCTATGTGTTCATGGAGTAGTTGTACCAAGTAAGGCTAAAGATGAGTATGGTGGTTATAAATTCGGTAACTAGTGTTACACCTAGGTGTTCGTGGAGTTGTTGTACCAAATAACGCTACAGATGAGAGTAGTGGATACAAATTCGGTAACTAGAGTTACACCTAGGTGTTCGTGGAGTTGCTATACCAAATAACGCTAAAGATTAGTATGTGGTTATAAATTCAGTAACTAGAGTTAAACCTAAGTGTTAATGGATTAGTTGTACCAAGTACGGCTAAACATGTGTATGGTGGTTATAAATTCGGTAACTAGAGTTACACCTATGTGTTCACGGAGTAGTTGTAACAAGTAAGGCTAAAGATGAGTATGGTGGTTATAAATTATGTTACTATAGCTACACCTAAGTGTTCATGGAGTAGTTGTACCAAATAAGGCTAAAGATGATTATGGTGCTTATAAATTTTGTAACTAGAGTTACACCCAGGTGTTCGTGGAGTTATTGTACCAAATAACGCTAAAGATGAGTATGGTGGTTACAAATTCGGTAACTAGAGTTACACCTACGTTTTCATGGAGTAGTTTTACCAAGTAAGGCTAAAGATGAATATGGTGGTTATATATTCGGTAACTAGAGTTACACCTTGGTGTTGATGGAGTAGTTGTACCAAGTAAGGCTAAAGATGAGTATGGTGGTTATAAATTCGGTTACTAGAGTTACACCTAGGTGTTCATGGAGTGGTTGTACCAAGTAAGGATAAAGATGAATTCGGTGGTTATAAATTCGGTAACTAGAGTTACACCTAGGTATTCGTAAAGTAGTTGTACCAAGTATGGCTAAAGATGAATATGGTGGTTATAAATTCGGTAACTAGAGTTACACCTAGGTATTCGTGGAATTGTTGTACCAAATAACGCTACAGATGAGTATGGGGGTTATTAATTCGGTAACTAGAGTTACACCTAGGTGTTCATGGAATTGTTGTACCAAATAACGCTACAGATGAGTATGGGGGTTATTAATTCGGTAACTAGAGTTACACCTAGGTGTTCATGGAGTAGTTGTAACAAGTAAGGCTAAAGATGAGTATGGTGGTTATAAATTCGGTAACTAGAGTTACACCTAGGTGTTCATGGAGTAGCTGTACCAAAGTAAGGCTAAAGATAGTATGATGGTTAT
>NW_013747466.1:0-2703 GCF_000517525.1 Limulus polyphemus
CACAGTTCCAACAGTCTTTCTGGGTAGCAGCCTTTCCTGCTGTATCATCTTCCCTGTGTTGAAGTTTCCAGCATTGAGCTCTCTTGTGTCCAGGTTTGTTATAGTGACAGCAAAGTCCCTCAAACTTCTCTGAAAGCTGACCTTTTCTGGCCTTGAATCCAGATAACTGTACCAACCTTGGTACCTCTGTGCTGGACTTAACATAGGATTCGAATTCAAGAGCTCTGACCATTGCATCCTGCATAGTAGAGGGGGTGTGTTTGCTTTACTTGTATCTTCAGTTGTGGACTGTCCAAGGCATTTACAAACTGATCCCTCAGCAACAACTTGAGGACATCGGGTGGCACAGTTGGGTAGGCCTTGTGTGCCATGCTTTCCAAGTCCTGTGCCAGCTCTTGCAGGCTCTCCCCTTTATCACGGACTCTCGTCCTGAACCTAGCCCTGTAGACTTCTGACTGATTTTGGGTTCTGTACCTGAGTTCTAGAGCCGCTACCAGTGCTCTATAGTTGTGTCTGCTGACAACTGTCCAAGTATTTCCAGTCGTTGCCAGGTATACTGCTTTCTGCTCCTCTGGCCATCTGTTCATCTCTGCCAGTAGCTCAAACTGTGCTCTATATGCTTCCCACGGTGCCTTCCCATCGAATTCATGTGGCTTCCTTCGTACTGGATCACCCCTACTGTTGACATTCATATCTGGGATGTGACTTCTAACAGGACTGAAGATGTTTGCATTAGGGTTTAGCTGCAGTGTCTGGAAGGGCTTGCAGTTGTCTGGAGCTGATTAAGTCGATGGTTAATGCATCCTCCTCGTGTAAAAAACAGTAGATCATCCTTTAATGTATCTAATTCGCTTTTAAATTTACTAATGTTTTCCATTTGAACTTCTTGCCACTGTTGTTGACTTTCCTGTAGTTGCTGCTTACTTTCCTGCAACTGTTGGAGACTTTCTTGTTCCAGTTGCCACTGCTGTAATCTCTCTTCTTGTTTATTTTGCTGTTCGAGCTGCCACTGTTGCAGGTTTTCTTGCCACTGCTGTTGTCTCTCTTCTTGTTTCTTTTCTTTTTCCTCCAACTACTGCCGTAATCTCTCTTCCTGTTTCTTTTCTCGTTCTTCCTGTTTTTTTCTTTTCTTTTTCCTCTAACAACTGCTGTAATTTCTCTTCTTGTTTCTTTTCGTTTTCCTCGAAGAACTGCTGTAATTTCTCTTCTTGTTTCTCTTCTCGTTCTTCTTCTTTCTTTTGCTGTTCTTGTATTGCTGCCATCAAATCTGCTAAGCTGTAGTTTGATTTGCCGCTTCTCGTTTCCATTTTTTTTTATCCCACTTCTGACACCAATTTGTTACGTCTCCGTTCGTTAGTTAATTTTCCGTAAATTCGTTCCGACGAAACTTTAGCGACACAAGTCCTTTCTTAAATAAAACGGGTTTATTCTTTCTGAATATAACTTTGCGATACACTTAATTTCAACAGTCGCGCTATAACAAACGCTAAAATTCTCAACTAACATCTCACATGTTCGACTCAACAATACTCAGTTCAATTACATACATTGTTGTTGTCACTTTTTGACCGTCTTATATATACAAGACTACCCTCCAATCTAGTAGTCTCCCGACAATTTACGAAGGTTCGAGAAGGACGTGGCGTGATACTAGTCACGTGACCTCGCTGACGCTACAATATTAATTATTTAATGCAGGCAGTATTATGCCTAATCAACTAATTCCACTTTACTTACATTTTTGGGGCAGTGAAATACAGGAGCTTTTATTTTGGGGCAAATTCATTCAAGTGATCTTTGCCATTTTTATTCTTGGCAAAATAAATTACTTCTGAATAGACATGTCAGTTTAAGTACTGTTATATCAATAATCATATTTCATTATTTTCCTGAACAATGAAGTACTGTCTTTTGTTCTGAATATAAGCATGTCCAGTTTCATTCAAAGAACTAACACTTTCAACAACCAGATCTTAAGTTGTCAGTGAAATTATCAACTTCTCTCATGTTGGAACTGTATCCCTTTATTTGGTCATGTTGATACGTGTATCTGGAATTTCCTTATACTGAAACGCTTTCCTAAAAAGTCTGTAAATATAATTCTTTGCCTACTCTAACGATTTACAATCAATAGAGTAATATTACAACGGTTTATTTTAAATTGTGTATACAGGAATGTAAAAAATAAAAGTGTTAGAAATAAAATAAGAGTAGAGAAATGCAAAGATAAGTAAAAATAATATGAATAATTATTTAGTAAATAATCTGACGTGTTTGTATTACGTATACAAACATAAATCAATATTTATACGTGAATTTTAAAATCAAACTTATTTACCCAAAATAACGACAACCACCAAATATAGAACATTTGTATTACGATCTCCTGTTTGAGACTAAACAAAGAAATCAAAATTACTGCTTATTTCGTTGGAGTAGAAATATTAGCATCGATGAAAAAACATAACAGGGAGATTCCTGTAATGTACACTAACAATAAACTCGTGGAAGTCTGTGCCATGTGATATATAACAAGAATCAAACCACCCAAGTTACTAATTAATCAAATAACAATATACCATGAGCAGGAACATCGAGAGCCAGCACGGGCCCCGGGGCAAACATCCTCGCCGGGCCCTCTTTCTCTCTCTCGTTTTTAACATTTTCAAGAATTTATTAGAAAGAAGATCCTAAGTTAGGTCA
>NW_013747467.1:0-1487 GCF_000517525.1 Limulus polyphemus
AGAAAGCAACAATATCAATGTACACTGATGAAACACAAATCCCTCACTGCATGTGGAGAAGTTACAAGCTTTTGAACTGTAACAAAGAAGATCTTGCGAGGATTATACGGTATTGTTGCGTCAGCGAGATCACGTGACTAGTATCATGCCACCCGTTTTCTAGAACTATCCTGTTCCTTCCGGAGTGCTCTAGCATTTGCTAGATTGGGGGTGGGCTGGTATATATAAGATGGTCACGGCGTGACGTGACAATGTGTGTAGGCAGTGAGTAATTGAACTGCAGTCAGAAAGTATTGTTGAAGATCGTTGTTATAGCGTTTGTTATAGAGCGACTGTTGAAAATAAGTGTATCGGTAAAGTTATATTTGGAAAGAATAAACCAGTTTTATTAAGAAAGGATTTGTTTCGCTAAAGTTTCGTGGGAACGAAGTTACTGAAAATCAACTAACGAACAGAGTCGTAACAAATTGGTGTCAGAAGTGGAACGAAAAAAAAATGGAAACGAGAGGCGGAAAATCAAACTACAGCTTAACAGACTTGATGGCAGCAACACAAGAGCAGCAAAAGAAACAACAAGAGAGACAACAGCAGTTGCATGAAAACCTGCAACAGTGGCAGCTGGAACAGCAAAATAAACAAGAGAGATTACAGCAGTTGTTGGAGGAAAAAGAAAAGAAACAAGAAGAATGAGAAAAGAAACAAGAAGATAGATTACAGTAGAGACAAGAAAACCTACAACAATGGCAGCTCGAACAACAAAATAAACAAGAGAAATTACAGCAGTTGTTGGAGGAAAAAGAAAATAAACAAGAAGAACGAGAAAAGAAACAAGAAGAGAGACTACAGCAGTGGCAACTGGAACAAGAAGTACAAATGGAAAACATTAGTAAATTTAAAAGCGAACAAGATACGTTAAAGGACGATCTATCGTCTTTTACACAAGGAGGATACATTGACCATCGACATAATCAGCCCCAGAGAATGGCAAGCCCCTTACAGAGCCCGCAACTAAACCCTAATGCAGACATATTCAGTCCCGTTAGAAGTCACATCCCAGATATGAATGTCAGTAATAGGAGTGATCCAGTGCGAAGGAAACCACAGGAATTCGATGGGAAGGCACCGTGGGAAGCATATAGAGTACAATTTGAGCTACTGGCAGATATGAATGGATGGACAGAGGAGCAGAAAGCTGTATATCTGGCAACAAGCTTGAAGGGACAACTACTGGAAATACTTGGACAGTTGACAGCAGCCAACAGACACAACTATAGAGCACTGGTAGAGGCTCTGGAACTCAGGTACGGAACCCAGATTCAGTCAGAAGTCTACAGGGCCAGGTTCACGACGAGAGTCCGTGCTAAAGGGGAGAGCCTGCAAGAGCTGGCACAGGACTTAGAAAGCATGGCTCACAAGACCTACCCAACTTCACCACCCAATCTCTTGAAGTTGTTGCTGAGGGATCAGTTCGTAGATGCCTTGGACAG
>NW_013747468.1:0-2119 GCF_000517525.1 Limulus polyphemus
CCACTTAAGGCATCAAGAGTATCATCAATTCTTGGCAGTGGGTATGAGTCTTTTTCGGTTATGCTGTTAAGAGCCCTGAAGTCCACACAGCAACGTTGGGTCCCACCCTTCTTCTGGACTAATACGACGGGAGCTGACCAGGGACTATCTGATTTCTCGACTATCCCTCCTTTAATTAGGCCCTCCATGATCTTCTCCATCTCTTGTCGTTTTGCTGGAGCTATTCTCCTTGGAGGGATCTTTATTGGACGGCGATTGCCTGTGTTTATTCTGTGCTCTACCAGGTTTGTGCAGCCGAGGTCATGATCTCCTTTCTAAAAGACGTCAGCATAATTTGCCAAAAGTTCTTTTACCTGAAGAGCCTGTGATGATGACAAATGGACTATGCTCTTCTTATAGAGGTCAGTCAAATATTCTGGAAGTGTATGTCCTTTCTTTACAGTTGTATTCCTTGCTTTAACATTGACTGGCTCTACCTCCTGGCACACGCCCAACAATGCCCCTTCCGTAAGTGTCTGCTCACATTTAGAGAAATTGGCCACTGTTATAGGTAATACTTGAGTGACCTTCCAATCTTCAAATCCGCTGGCCTGGATGGGTCTTCCACTGCTTCTACAAGCATTGGGCTCCCATTGGGGATGTTCTATTATCCTACCCCAAATTATCTTCTTTGACATAGAGGGTATTGTAGTTGACTTAAGTGCTGTGACATGCAAATCAATGGATGCAGCAACACTTACTGTCACACCATAGAGCTTTTGTGTGGCTTCTGGTACTCCTTTCGGATGTAGCACCTTGATACTCACAAGGGTTTGCTGAGATGGAGAATCTATGACAAAGGTGCACTTTTGGCCATCCAGCTTTCCTGTCACGTAGATACTATGTGTGCTTGCCATTTTACACTTAGCTGTTGGGACTATCATGATGGAGGTTGGTGGGCATCCATCAACACCAGTCACTACTGGTTCCCCGAGGCTGACTTATTTGTAGTATTCTTCTTGCACTGGCTCTTCATATGACCTTGCTCTAAACAGGTCCAACAACCTTTCTGGGTAGCAGCCTTTCCTGCCATGGCATCTTCCCTGTGTTGAAGTTGCCGGTATTGAGCTCTCTTGTGCCCAGGTTTGTTACAGTGCCATCAAAGTCCCTCAAACTTCCCTGAAAGCTGCCCTTTTCTATAATTGAATCCTGATGACTGTACCAACCTTAGTACCTCTGTGCTGGACTTAATGTAGGATTCGAATTCAAGAGCTCTGCATAGTAAAGAGGTGTGCTTGCTTTACTTGTATCTTCAGTTGTGGATTGTCCAAGGCATCTACAAACTTATCCCTCAGCAACAGCTTGAGGACATCGGGTGGCATAGTTGGGTAGGCCTTGTGTGCCATACTTTCCAAGTCCTGTGCCAGCTCTCACAGGCTCTCCCCTTTAGCACGGACTGTCATCCTAAACCTAGCCCTGTAGACTTTGGACTGATTTTGAGTTCCATACCGAGTTCTAGAGAAGCTACCAGTGCTCTATAGTTGTGCCTGTCATCTGCTGACAACTGTCCAAATATTTCCAGTGGTTGTCCCATCATGCTCGTTGCCGGGTACACTTCTTTCTGATCCTCTGTCCATCCATTTATTTCTGCCAGGAGCTCAAATTGTGCTCTATATGCTTCCCATGGTGTCTTCCTATCGAATTCCTGTGGCTTCCTTTGTACTAGATCACCCCTATTGCTGACACTTCTGGCAATGTGACTTCTGGCAGGACTAAAGATGTTTGCATTAGGATTTAGCTGCAGGATCTGGAAGGGGCTTCCTATTGTCTGGGTCTGATTAGGTCCATGGTTAATATATCCTTCCTGTGTAAAAGACAGTAAATCGTCCTTTAATGTATTTAATTCACTTTGAAATTTACTAATCTTTTCCATTTGTGTATGCTGGTTTTCTCTGAACTGTTGGAGACTTTCTTCTTGTTTCTTTTCTTGTTCCAGTTGCCACTGGTGCTGGTTTTCTTTCCACTGCTGTAGTTTCTCTATCTGTTGCGTATCTGCTTGTTTGATAATTTCCGGTATAAATTCTTTCCCAAGAACTTCTGTGATACAAGTCCTTTCTTGATTAAACCAGTTTATTCTTTC
>NW_013747469.1:0-2846 GCF_000517525.1 Limulus polyphemus
ATCGGTTGGGTAACAATGTAGGTAACTGAGTTCAAAGTTCATTGTTTCATCAGTTAGGTAATAATCTAGGTAATTAAGTCCAAGGTTCATTGCTTCATTGGTTGACTAACAATGTAGGTAACTGAGTTCAAGGTTCACTGCTTCACTGGTTGGCTAAGAATGTAGGTAATTAAGTTCAAGGTTTATTGTTTTATCGGTTGGCTACCCTCGCTGAGACCTACTACAATACCAGAGGCGACAAAGGTGTAGAGAATAAGAAACTTTTATTCTTAAACCAAATAGCTGTTAAATCACAAGATACATTACCAGTTTTAGAAAGTTCTTCTAATATTACTTCAAATACAAGTTTCATGTTTTTTATCCCATTAACATGTGATTTTGGTACAAAACTCCGAGAAATGAAGGTGTTCCAGTTTAGTAAAGTTTATAACAATTCCATACAAAGTCGGAAGTTAAACCTGACCAAATGTAACGACCACATAATTGTGCGTATCTGCAATCAGTAAAAAAAACTGTTTGAAAGACAAGTTAACGTGCTTGGGAGGATTTAAACAAATCAGAAGTTTTTGTGTTTTTGTTTTATGAATGCGTTCAACATTTATAATTTTAAATCATTGTCATTGAAAAATATCGTGTTTTTTTTTTGGAACTGCTGTGAACAGTTAAATTAACGTTTTTTGTACTTTTTCTTTCACGTTTTACTGAAATCGGCACAAGTTGGTGAAGAACCAAACTCGTGTGTTGTTTTTTCATTCCCCTTGAAAATAAATTAAGAACTGTATTATCAGAAAAGCTGGAAAATAATCTTAATTTTTGTTTTCACGCTAATGATGATAACCTGGGTTTTAACCTGGTTGAAGAGTGAATATGATAAAATACAATTATTTGTATTAAATTTCTTATCCAGTGTTTAATATTGAACACGTGTTCAAACTTAAGTTATAATAAATTCTGCGCCCCCCCCCCCAGTGGCACAGCTGTATGTCTGCGGACTTACAACGCTAGAATCCGGATTTCGATACCCGTGGTGGGCAGAGCACAAATAGCCCATTGTGTAGCTTTATGCTTAATTACAAACAAAAACAATAAATTCTGAATGGTATTTTGTGTTTAAAACACATTCAGTTCAAAACCCATATATGTTTGTTAGGTTTTTTTAAAGTACAAAGCTACACGATGGGCTATCTGTAATATACCCACCACGGATATCGAAACCCGGATTTAGCATTTTAAGCCTTCAGAGTTACCACTGAACTATTGGAGACAAAGCCCACTTCAGATATCTACAGTAAATGTTTTGTATTGGTCACGTAAATTAAGATTTTTAAACAATAGCATTTGGAAAAAAAAAATACGTTTAGCGAATTAAGCGTGAATTTCTATTAGAACTGGAAGTAAACCAGTCTTAAAACTATTTATGCTTGCTTCAAATGTTGAGATGCAGACGAAGAATGAAACTGTGGATGGATGGGAGATGCTTGTTCTCCGAATTGGTTGTGTAGTCTATTTCCAACAGGTCCGCGCTCTACCCACTTTCGGTAAGTCCTGGTGTTGCAAAACGTAATCCTCCTTCAATATAGCGAACCGACTCTTCTCGCAAAGAGATTATTATGTAAATATCTGTATCTCACGAAACATCAGTTTCAGCTCTTCGTCCATACGTTATTTCCAAAGCATATTATCTCGTTTGAGAATAGAATTGCGTCATTTGAATTTTAGATAGGTTTATCAAACGCTGGTTTTCTTGTAAGTTTGGCTGTACTTAAGGAGATACGTCCACCATCGACTACTGAAACACTGTATTTTTAATCAGAACAGTAAACTACGGAATAACTGGGTTAAAGTATTTTCAGAAATAAAGTAGAATATATCATTCAAGTCTATATTTCTACTGAATCTTAATATTCTTCAATTAGGCTTAAGTGTCGTTAAATGTACTTAACTTGCGGTAGTAAATTCTCGTCTTTCAAAAAACACTGGCAATTTTTTACGGGTTTCCCTAATATAGAAATCGAACTGTTAAAACTAGATCTGCATTCACTAAATCTAAAATAGTCAGTACGAATCAAAATTACAAAGAACTAGCCAATCAAAATCGTAAGAACCAGTCACTCAAAATCACAAGAACTAGCCAATCAAAATCACAACAACTAGCCACTCAAAATCACAAGAACTAGCTAATCAAAATCACAACAACTAGCTAATCAAAATCTCAACAGCTAGCCACTAAAAATCATAACAACTAGTCATTCAAAATCACAAGAACTAGCCACTCAAAATCACAACAACTAGCCAATCAAAATCACAAGAACTAGCCACTCAAAATCACAAGAACTAGCCACTCAAAATCACAACAACTAGCCACTCAAAATCACAAGAACTAGCTAATGAAAATCTCAACAGCTAGCCACTAAAAATTATAACAACTAGTCATTCAAAATCACAACAACTAGCCACTCAAAATCACGACCCCAAATAACCCCGAATGACTCAATAACTATATGAAAGATACGATGAATTTTGTAAATAATATTTTTGGTTAAGGGTTCGACTAAAAAACTAGAAAGATAATTTGATACAAAAACTTCTTTAGTTGTTGTGATTTTGATTGGCTAGTTGTTGTGATTTTGAGTAGCTAGTTGTTGTGATTCTGAGTAGCTAGTTGTTGTGATTTTGAGTGGCTAGTTCTTGTGATTTTGATTGGCTAGTTGTTGTGATTTTGAGTGCCTAGTTCTTGTGATTTTGAATGACTAGTTGTTATAAGTTTTAGTGGCTAGCTGTTGAGATTTTGATTAGCTAGTTCTTATTTGTTTGTGTCATCCAACTCTTGTTACCAAACAGTTGGT
>NW_013747470.1:0-1487 GCF_000517525.1 Limulus polyphemus
GAGGCAGTGTTACAACAGCAGAAGTCGTGTGATGCTTGGAGCATGTGCTGGAGTACTAGAAGGATCATGACTGTTCCTAGCAACTATAGGGTCTTCTAGGTGAGCTCTGTTCTTGTATATAAGTGCGGAAAATAAAGCATTATAATGAATTGGAATTCCAGATAGATAGAGAAGATACAGTCACAGATAATCGAGTCAAGTGAGTAGTAGTGGCCGTAGGTAAAGTTCGTGAATCGTTGTGAATTATAGTGTGTGTTGAATTTAAAGTTATTGTGGAAATTAAGTGTATTGCAAAATTGAATTGAGAAAGAATAAACTAATTTTATTTAAGAAAGGACATGTATGGCTGAAGTTTCTTGGAAAGAATTTCTACAGAAAATTAACAAATGAACAGAGACGTAACAGTATTATATTTTATGCACAGTCCATTATAGCCATGATTTATTATATTTTACACACAATAAACAAATGTTTGGTTTCACGCTACTACTGTGTGTCCTTTCATGTATTTTTAAGTCACAGTTACTTAAATTTGTTCCCACAAATTGCCCAACTGTGAGGTTTTCCTCCAATGTGTAATATGTTATTGTTGCGTCATCGAGATCACGTGACTGTTCTCACGCCCTCTACTTTCTAGAACTATCCTGTACTTTGGCGAATGCTCTAGCATTTACTAGATATGTTTTTCTGGTATATAAATAAGACGCTCACAACGTGACGGTAAGGTAATGTGTGTGTAGATAGTGAGTAATTGAACTGCAGTCACAAGTATTGTTGACGTTCGCTATAGAGCGATTGTTGAAAATAAGTGTATCGTAAAGTTCTATTCGGAAAGAATAAACCAGTTTTATTAAGTAAGGACTTGTGTCGCTAAAGTTTCGTCGGAACGAAGTTACGGAAAATCAATTAACAAACGGAGACGTAACAAATTGGTGTCAGAAAGTGGGATAAAGAAAATGGAAACGAAAAGCGGCAAATCAAACTACAGCCTAGCAGACTTAATGGCAGCAATACACGAACAGCAAAAGAAACAAGAAGAACGAGAAATTAAACAAGAAAAGAAACAAGAAGAACGAGAAGCGAAATTACAACAGTTGTTAGAGGAAAAAGAAAAGAAACAAGAAGAACAAGAAATTAAACGAGAAAAGAAACAAGAAGAGAAATTACAACAGTTGTTAGTGGAAAAAGAAAAGAAACAAGAAGAACGAGAAGAGAAATTACAACAGTTGTTAGAGGAAAAAGAAAAGAAACAAGGAGAACGAGAAATTAAACAAGAAGAGAGATTACAGCAGTTGTTGGAGGAAAAAGAAAAGAAACAAGAAGAGAGACAAAAGCAGTTGCAAGAAAACATGCAACAGTGGCAGCTTGAACAACAAAATAAACAAGAGAAATTACAGCAGTTGTTGGAGGAAAAAGAAAAGAAACAGGAAGAGAGACAACAGCAGTTGCAAGAAAATCAGCAACAGTGGCAGCTCGAACAGCAAAAT
>NW_013747471.1:0-2496 GCF_000517525.1 Limulus polyphemus
CGCAAGCAGATTTTGACATCAATTTTGAGGTAAAAAAAGTGCGTCTTATACACCGAAAAATACAGTACTTTATTTATTCTGAATTTATACATTATTACGCTGCGATCTTACAACATTATTGGCCCATCAGTGGCACAGCGGTATGTCTGCGGACTTACAACGCTAGAACCCGGGTTTCGATACCCGTGGTGGGCAGAGCACAGATAGCCCATTGTGTAGCTTTGTGCTTAATTACAAACAAACCAACAGAAGAACCTTTAGGTTGCATTTTGTTAAACTATTATTTTTTGCTTACATTTCCAAATAGTTTCTAAGAAGAATGAATGATCCATAGTTTTTGGAGTACCACTATGACTTCCACTTGGCACCTGGGTCTTTCAGTCTATTTTTTTTTTATTCCTGTAAATTCCCAGTGGAGCATAGGGCCGCAACAACACCTCGCCATCGGAAGGTGTTGTTGCAGTTACTTGTAGCAGGTATGTTTTTACGGCGTGGAGTTTTTAGCCCCGCGCCCAACCCTCCCCTTTCTCATCCTGGACTTCGGACCAGGCAAAGGCGGAGGTTGGCATGTTTGGTGTGACGGGAATTCGAACCCGCGACCCTCAGATTACGAGTCGAGCGCCCTAACCACCTGGCCATGCCTGGCCTTACTCTTGTGATGCGTATCGCATGCTTTAAAAAAAAAGAATAATTTTGAATACCATAAACTTGTTAAAAATAATAAATCAGTTACGTGCGTTACTGACATTATATTTTGTAATACAATAAACAAACAAGAGGAAGACTGATAAATAAATAATTATATTTCATACATTTGCCATTTCAGACAAACCCTGCACAAGAAAAGTAATTAATTGTACGACATCAGTTGAATAACATTTCTTACTGTAGTACATTTAAATGCGTATAGAATCCACATAGATTCCCAGATCCGCTTTTGCAAATAGCAGTTAGAAGTATAAAAAACTTTTAACGGAGACACTAGCCACTCAGTTGCGCATATTTGTATTACCAGTTCGTATCCGACATTTTGTATTTTTAGTTTCTCATTGCCATATTTTGTTTATGTTTGGCATTCCGGTTTATAACTGTGAAAACTGATTCGCGAATATTTTGAATATTAATGAACAACTTAAAATAAAGAATACACATGTATGTCATCTCAGTTAGCTGAGATATCGGATAAGTAGTATATGGACACATTAAATCAACTGTATGCTTTAGGAATGTAATTATGTTGGGGTTTGCCCCCCAGTGGCACAGCGGTATGTCTGCGGACTTAGAAACCGGGTTTCGATGCCCGTGGTGGGCAGAGCACAGATAGTTCATTGTGTAGCTTTGTGCTTAATTCCAAACAAACAAACAAAATTTTGTGGTTTAATTTACATATAAGTTTTATTAAAGAATACATCTCTATAAATACACGTTTGATTGTAAAATCTTATTTTTGAACAAATCATTGTATTTTGATATGGTAAATTCGACTTATTCAAAATAAAATTATAAAGTAAAATACATAAAACGAGGTGGATTAACAACAGTGATGGACATCCAAAACCTGAGCTCCCACCGCAAACATAATTTAAAAATCAATTCACCTATGTAAAAGGTTGGGCACACTAATTTTACACCTATGGAGAATAAAGCTGCTGGAACCCACAGCTGAACCCATCTCTTTACACTGCCTCTGATAGACTCATTTCAGGGTGGATCTGTTCTTGTCTGTACCGTCTCTTTACATTGCCTCTGATGCACTCATTTCAGGGTGGAACTGTTCTTGTCTGTACCGTCTCTTTACATTGCCTCGGTTACCCTTATTTCAGGGTGGAACTGTTCTTGTCTGTACCGTCTCTTTACATTGCCTCGGTTACCCTTATTTTGAAAAAAGGAGAACCGAGGCAATGTAAAGAGACGGTACAGACAAGAACAGTTCCACCCTGGTAAAGAGACGGTACAGACAAGAACAGTTCCACCCAATTGCCTCGGTTATCCTTATTTCAGGGTGGAACTGTTCTTGTCTGTACCGTCTCTTTACATTGCCTCGGTTACCCTTATTTCAGGGTGAAACTGTTCTTGTATGTAGAAGGAGAGTGAAGAGATTGTATGCCTCATACTTTATAAGAAATTTATTATAGCTAAATATTATTTATCTGCCACATTTTACACACTGATGAGCAGAATGATTGATTTCCTACCGATGATATTCAGTTAGCACTACATAAAGTAAGTAGCTGTTAATATTGTTGCGTCAGCGAGGTCACGTGACTAGTATCACGCCACGTCCTTCTCGAACCTACGTGAATTGTCGGGAGACTACTAGATTGGGGTACTCTTGTATATATAAGACGGTCACAAAGTGACGGCAAGAATGTGTGTAATTGAACTGAGTATTGTTGAGTCGAGCACGTGAGAAGTTCGTTGAGAATTATAGCGTTTGTTATAACGCGACAGTTGAAATTAAGTGTATCGCAAAGTTATATTCAGAAAGAATAAACC
>NW_013747472.1:0-1791 GCF_000517525.1 Limulus polyphemus
CTTTAGAGTAAAAACAAACTGGGCTAGCTGAGAAACATAGTATTAATAAACACGTTTGTGTTAGAGTAAAGACATACTGGGCTAGCTGAGAAACATAGCATTAAACACGTTTGCTTTAGAGAAAAGACAAACTAGACTAGCTGCTTTGTCTATCGCGGGAAAACGAACCCCGAATTTTAGCGTTGTAAATCTGTAGACTTAACGCTGTCCCATCAGGGAACATTAAACATGTTATAAGAAGCTAAACTGCTGGTCGTACTGACTCCTAAGTGGTACCTAAATTTGGCATTGATTTACATTAGATCACGTAAATAAGTAGGCCTACTAATTATCGTTCGTAACTTGGCTAAAGAAATTAACTTTACATTATAGCGACAATGATCACTAAACTGCAAAAGTATAAAATAGTAGCTCAAGTATTAAATTTGCATTGTAGCGGCCCTGTAAAGTGCCATGTATACAGAAACACATCGCTTAGTAACAATTCACAAAAATATAGAACTAGTTTCATCCAGTGATTTTAAAATATTATCTTGATTGGTTAATGATAATATGTATCTTATATTTCTTTTAAACTTTATATAGTTTTATCTTTTTTATTTTTTCTCGACTGAACAGAAATGTTTGTTTGTCACTTAAACATACATTATATAAAAATAATTACATATAGTTTTATAGATAGTTTAGTCAGGGGTGAAACTACAGGCACAGTCAGGTGGAGTAGTCCTGTGGCTCATTTTTACAGTTTTTAAAACAATACTTAAGAAATAAGTGATCAACAAGGAAGCGCCTGTAATATAACGCTAAAGTCAAACCTTATTTTTGTAAGAAACAATACACTGCAATAGCCGCTGAAAGGAGGTAGTTTTGTTTTAAAATGTCATAAAAAATAACAGCAAAAATAAAAAAGTTGGTATGAAAAAATGCTGACTAGTAAACCCGTTTTATAAAAAATATCCCGAAAAAAGATTGTAATGTGCAGAGGACATTGAAAGCTCGTTAACAAAAAAGTTACCTTTCAAGCATCGTCAGACAAGCCTTTTTTTTGTGTGTTTTAGAGGGGACTGTAGTTTTCCTGGTAAACAAGGGATAAAGATCATTAAGAAACAAACACTTTTATCTCTGTTCAGTTTGTCTTAGAACTACTCTTGTGAATTCAAACTAAACAATGAATTATCCTGTATTAACACTTATTTTTCTACTGTAAAATCCTACAAGTCTCTGTGTTCCATTCGTTTTAAAGCTCAAATGTTTTTATTGTTGCTGTTACTAACAAGTTGAAGTAAGAAAGGTGTGGAACCAGATGTATATTTTCTTAGTTGTTGACACTTTTTATTACAGATAAAAAAAGAGGCACTTTTAGGGTAAAGTAAGCTCAGTTTCACACCCCTCTAAACCTTTCAACAGATACTCTTCTGTGCATCTCATTTAATTGTTAGCATAGGTACACATTGTTATAGATCAAGTGTCTTATACACAGCTAAAAGTACACATTGTTATAGATCAAGTGTTTTATACACAGTTAAAAGTACACATTGTTATAGATCAAGTGTTTTATACACAGGTACAGGTACGCGTTGTTAAGTATCAAGTGTTTCATACACAGGTACAGGTACACATTGTCAAGTATCAAGTGTTTTATACACAGGTACAGGTACGCGTTGTTAAGTATCAAGTGTTTCATACACAGGTACAGGTACACATTGTCAAGTATCAAGTGTTTCATACACAGGTAAAGGTACGCGTTGTTAAATATCAAGTGTTTCATGTACAGGTACACGTTGTAAGTAT
>NW_013747473.1:0-2872 GCF_000517525.1 Limulus polyphemus
TCTTTAGCCAGACATACCGATTAACAGTAACCTTTTCTCTTTAGCCAGACATATCGATTAACAATAACCTTTTCTCTTTAGCCAGACATACCGATTAACAGTAATATTTTCTCTTTAGCCAGACATACCGATTAACAGTAATATTTTCTCTTTAGGCAGACATACCGATTAACAGTAATATTTTCTCTTTAGCCAGACATTCCGATTAACAGTAATATTTTCTCTTGAGGCAGACATTCCGATTAACAGTAATATTTTCTCTTTAGGCAGACATACCGATTAACAGTAATATTTTCTCTTTAGCCAGACATTCCGATTAACAGTAATATTTTCTCTTTAGCCAGACATTCCGATTAACAGTAATATCTTCTCTTTAGCCAGACATTCCGATTAACAGTAATATTTTCTCTTTAGCCAGACATTCCGATTAACAGTAATCTTTTCTCTTTAGCCAGACATTCCAAATAAGTGTAACTTTAACAATTTCATACTTTTTAAGTTAATTCAAAAAATAACTCTTTAGTTGATGTTTCTCAAACATGCATAAACGAAGATTATTCGGATTAAATTATGTCAATGTTCGTTAGTTTAATAGTTTTATTGAACAGCGTTTAATTATCAGTAACCATTAGTGTTCATCATCTGTCACGTGTAACTATTAGTGTTCATCATGTGTTAAATCTAACTATTACTGTTCATCATCTATCACGCGTAACTATTAGTGTTCATCATCTGTCACATGTAACTAATACTGTTCATCATGTGTCACGTGTAACTATTACTGTTCATCATGTGTCACGTGTAACTATGACTGTTCATCATGTGTCATATGTAACATTACTGTTCATCATGTGTCACGTGTAACTATTACGGTTCATCATCTGTCACATGTAACTAATACTGTTCATCATGTGTCACGTGTAACTATTACTGTTCATCATGTGTCACATGTAACTAATACTGTTCATCATGTGTCACGTGTAACTATAACTGTTCATCATGTGTCACGTGTAACTATTACTGTTCATCATGTATCACATGTAACCATTACTGTTCCTCATGTGTCACGTGTAACTATTCCTGTTCATCATCTGTCACATGTAACTAATACTGTTCATTATGTGTCACGTGTAACTATTACGGTTCATCATGTGTCACATGTAACTAATACTGTTCATCATGTGTCACGTGTAACTATTACTGTTCATCATGTGTCACGTGTAACTATTACTGTTCATTATTTATCACATGTAACCATTACTGTTCATCATGTGTCACGTGTAACTATTACTGTTCATCATCTGTCACATTTAACTAATACTGTTCATCATGTGTCACATGTAACATTACTGTTCATCATGTGTCACGTGTAACTATTACTGTTCATCATCTGTCACGTGTAACTAATACTGTTCATCATGTGTCACGTGTAACTATTACGGTTCATCATCTGTCACATGTAACTAATACTGTTCATCATGTGTCACGTGTAACAATTACTGTTCATCATGTGTCACGTGAAATTATTACTGTTCATCATGTGTCATGTGTAACTATTACTGTTCGGTCAGGTTAACTATAATTCATCAGACCTAAACACTAGTGACTCACTATAGGTCAGGTTAACTATAATTCATCAGGCCTAAACACTAGTGACTCACTTTAGGTCAGGTTAACTATGAATGATCGAGCTGTGTACAATCACAAAGTCTTCTTACAGTCTGATTCCTTATGGACCTTCAGTAACTAATTGGAATAGTTCTGTATGTGTTAAACATCGATACACGTGGCATGATGAACCGTAATAGTTACACGTGACACATGATGAACAGTATTAGTTACACGTGACAGATGATGAACAGTAATAGTTACATGTGACACATGATGAACAGTAATGGTTACATGTAATACATGATGAACACTATTAGTTACATGTGACACATGATGAACAATAATGGTTACATGTGACACATGATGAACAGTAATAGTTACACGTGACACATGATTATAGTGAGTCACTAGTGTTTAGGTCTGATGAATTATAGTTAACCTGACCTTGTAGTGAGTCACTAGTGTTTAGGCCTGATGAATTATAGTTAACCTGACCTATAGTGAGTCACTAGTGTTTAGGTCTGATGAATTATAGTTAACCTGACCTATAGTGAGTCACTAGTGTTTAGGCCTGATGAATTATAGTTAACCTGACCTATAGTGAGTCATTAGTGTTTAGGCCTGAATAATCATAGTTAAACTGATTTATGGCGAGTCACTAGTGTTTAGGCCTGAATAATCATATTTAACCTGATCTACACTAATAGTCAAATGTTGAACTCGTCTACACCAATAGTTAAATGTTGAACCCGTCTACACTAATAGTTAAATGTTGAACCCGTCTACACCAATAGTTAAATGTTGAACCCGTCTACACCAATAGTTAAATGTTGAACCCGTCTACACTAATAGTTAAATGTTGAACTCGTCTACACCAATAGTTAAATGTTGAATGTAGACGGGTTCAACATTTAACTATTGGTGTAGACGGGTTCAACATTTAACTATTAGTGTAGACGGGTTCAACATTTAACTATTGGTGTAGACGAGTTCAACATTTAACTATTGGTGTAGACGAGCTAATAGTTAAATGTTGAACTCGTCTACACCAATAGTTAAATGTTGAACTCGTCTACACCAATAGTCAAATGTTGAACTCGTCTACACCAATAGTTAAATGTTGAACCCGTCTACACTAATAGTTAAATGTTGAACCCGTCTACACCAATAGTTAAATGTTGAACCCGTCTACACCAATAGTTAAATGTTGAACCCGTCTACACCAATAATTAAATGTTGAACCCGTCTACACTAATAGTTA
>NW_013747474.1:0-1479 GCF_000517525.1 Limulus polyphemus
TCTGAATTCTTGTTCGTTCTTCATAAGATTAACACAGCCATGTTCATGTATACTATTATAATATCTAGGTGTTTAAAGTGTAAATTATGTTTGTTTTCACAAAATAAAGAATATAAGCTGTAGTATATTTCCTTCTTCTTAGATTTAACCCAACCATGTTCATGTACAATAAGATAATATCTAGATAGATTTTGTTAACTTTTCTAACGATCTTTTAGTCCTTCTTACACTAGATTTTATAGACTTGGATATTGGTTCTTTTAATCCTTCTTACACTAGATTTTTCGACTTTCATAACGGTCTTTTTGTCTTCTTACAATAGAGTTTTTCAACATTTATAACAGTCTTTCATCCGCTAGATCTTGCTGGCATTGATAACCGTCTTTTTATTCCTTCTTATTTTAGATTTTTTCGACTTTGTTAACGGTCTTTTTAGTAATTCTTAGACTAGATTCTTTTGACATTCGTAATGGTATTTTTAGTTCTTCTTACACTAAATTCTGTCGACTTTGATAATGGTAGTTTAGTCCTTTTTACACTCCATTTTTTCGACTTTGAAAATGGTCTTTTTAGCCCTTCTTACACTAGATTTTGTGGTCTTTGAAGACGATCGTTTAGTACTTCTTACACTAGATATTATAGACTTGGATAGTGGTCTTTTTAGGCCTTCTTACACTAGATTTATTTGATTTTCATGTCGGTCTTTTTAGTCATTCTTATACTAGATTTGTTTTACTTTGATATCTGTCTTTTTTGTCTTTCATTCACTAGATTATGTAAACTTTGATAACGATTTTTTATTCCTTCTCTCACTATATTTTGTCGATTGTTATAACGGTCTGTTAGTCCTTCTATCATTAGATTTTGTTGACTTTGATAACGTTTTTTAGTCCTTCTTAAACAATATTTTTTCGACTTTGATAATCGTGATTTTATTCCTTCTTACACTCGAGTTTTTCAACTTTATAACACTCTTTCTAGTCCTTCTTCCCCTAGATTTTGATGACTTTCTTAACGGTCTTTTTTACTCCTTCTTCCACTAGATTTTGTCGACTTTAAAAACGGTATATTTAGTCCTTCTTACACTATATTTTGATGGCTTTGATAACGGTCTTTTTAGTCCTTCTTACACTAGATTTTTTTGACTTTGTTAACAGTCTTTTTAGTTATTCTTACACTAGATTTTTTTGACATTCATAATGGTCTTTTTAGTCTTTAGTACCCTAGATTTTTCGATATTGAAAACGGTATTTTTAGTCCTTCTTACACTAGATTTTGTCGACTTTGATAATAGTCATTTTAGTCATACTTACACTAGATTTTGTCGACTTTAAAAACGATCTTTTAATCCTTATAATACTAGATTTTGTAGACTTGGATAGTGGTCTTTTTGATCCTTCTTACACTAGATTTTTTGACTTTGATAATGGTCTTTTTAGTCCTTCTTACAGTAGATTTTGTCGAATTTGAAAACGATAT
>NW_013747475.1:0-1486 GCF_000517525.1 Limulus polyphemus
GCTTTGTTAGTAATATAGATAATAAATTACAGACAAGAATGTCAAACTTTGTAACAAACAGTTGGTAAAACTTCTGTATCAATATACGTATCGTATCGACTACTATGACGAGATACGCACCTACAATATATACTATAGATAAGAATGACTTTTATTGCCTTTTCTTTCTAAAATATCAAGATGAACTCTCCCAACACTCACTAGGATAAAGACGTAAAACCTTCAGCAAAAATAAATAAGTTTATAGAATTTAAAGAACACAGGAATTAAAAGAATTAATATAAATGTTAAGTAGGAGTTGACTTCTATATGCAAGAAAAATTAAAAATATTTTATTGTTTTTTCACTATAGAAAGATCTATCATTTAGTCAGTATATATCTGATTCATGTAAAATGTTTTATGAATAACCTTTTCTTCAGATCTTTACCCAAGTATTTTTTATATATAACTCTTTGAAATTTATCGATCGTATATTTACTGTTGAGTAAAAGGAAAGATAGACAGCTGCGAACTACTTGTATCGAAGTTAAACATGTTCTGGAGTCTGAGAAAGTTTGGTATTAACTAACTGTTATATGAACAAGTATAATGCATCATTTACGATAATCGTCAACATTCTGTTTTTTAAAAACTATAAAGTCGCAATTTTGCCGAATTTATGCATTGCAAAATAGAAGTAGAAAATTGTATCACAAGCATAAAGTTGACAAAATCACATACATATAAGCACGCGTCCATTTCCAGAGCTATATTCTGTGTACTCAAGAACCGGGAGAACGAGCAAAGCACTAACGTATTATATCCCAATACGAAACTTATTAAGCTAACTATACGAGAATGAAAATGTAGAATGGGTTAAACAGTTGATTATTTTTTTCAGATCTTACAACACTTCTGTTGTATTTGCTTGTTAACATGGATCATTAATAATTTACTTGTTTTATCGAATTTACCGACTGTATGAGACTGACTTTGACTTTTATGTTTGTGAAATATTATTACATATTGTGTAAATTTCCCCTTGCGAGATTAAATCTTATTTTTTTAATCGTGTACACATTTTACCTACATTTGGAGTATTTGTTTCAATATCAATCCCAATGTTACAATAATGGAAATAATTATGGATACACAAATGACTATACATAATGGGGCCTTAGACAACAAATAATGACTAGATAGGGAAGTTATTAATTATCAGAGAAAATAGAAAGTTAAAACATTTAAGTTGTACAATGCACTGGTATTTTTATTTGTTCCATTTCTTTATACAGAGCAATACGCTTTGTTTTCATGCTGTCACACAATTTATCGGTCTAAGATTGTGGAATATTGTTTCAAAAATCATGGATTATTCCAACAAATTAGCCAAGTTGTTTGTCTGTCCCTTGACCTTCTCAGTTTTTCACAAGTCCATAAAGACTTAAGGCTGTTTATATCGGAACATTGTGCAAACCGAGTCATGACTGTATATTCCTTTAGTC
>NW_013747476.1:0-1595 GCF_000517525.1 Limulus polyphemus
TATTCTAATCCCTTATAGTGATGGCACAGGACAAGACACACATTCGGCATGTAATGCTGTTTGAATACAAGAAGGGAAACAACACCTCTGTAGCCACAAAAAATACCAAAGAAGTTTATGGAAATGTTTTCAATGTTGGTAAATGTCAATGATGGTTCAGAAAATTTTGTTCAGGTGACTTTAGCCTTAAAAACTGTGATGGCCAACAGGGTCAACATGTTGGAATTGATATTGATGCTCTGAAGATGTTTGTTGAGTCTAACCCAAGGCAACACACACACTCGTGGAATGGCCCTTAAATGGCATAACTCTCATGAAACAATACGTAAAAATCTAAGGAGTATGGGAAAACTCCTTAAAGAAGTTATTTGGGTGCCTCACGAACTCTCCAATGATCATCATTTCCAATGTGTGAACATTGCTTCATCTCTTCTGGTGCATAATGCCCATGAACCATTTTTGGACAGAATTGTCACTGGTGATGAAAAATGGATTCTCTATGTGAATATTAAATGCCAAAAACAACGGTTCAGTCCTAGACAAAAACCTTTTCTGCCCCCAAAACCTGGACTCCATCTGCAGAAAGTGAGTAATTCATTTCGAACTTTTCAATTCACAGCGAACTATCAATGCAGAGATCTATAGTCAGCAACTGGAACGTTTAAATCAAGCCCTTATTCAGAAACGCCTTTCACTCTGTCAATTGGAAAGGTGTTCTTCTTCTCCATGACAATGTACGTCCACATGTGGCACGTTTGACGCAACACAAGATTATGGAATTAGGTTGGGAAGTTCTCTCCCACCTACCATATTGGCCAGATATGACACCATCAGATTACCATCTTTTTCATTTGCTGCAACACCATCTTAATGGGAAAACGTATGCAAATGTGGAAGGTGTTAAAGAGGACATCGACATGTTTTTTGCTTCAAAGCCAAGTGATTTCTTTAATCAGGGCATTAACAACCTGATTGTAAGATGGAAAAGCATCATAGATAAAAATGGAGACTATTTTATTTAATAAATGTTTTGTTTTGATATATAAGTTGTTCAGGTTTTTTATCTAAAAAAAGCGACATTAATTTCTTGACAACTTAATACATACAGAAACAATCACATCCTAATAAGTTCTACATATAAAAACAGTGCATACCTGGTTTTGGAGGAAAATCTGAGCTTGAATATTGGCAGACAGCTGATTGGGTGAAAGAAACACAAGTTGACTCATGTTCTGTAAAGTTTGTTGGTGTTGTTGGAGTTGTTGTTGGAGCTGTTGAATATCTTGTGGATTAAGTTGTAAACCTGCTAAGCCTGATGTCACTGGTATCTACAATAAAAAATTTATAAATGTGCATAGGTCTAAATGACATTTATAACTTTTATTATAGTTATTATGTGACACAGATGTACAATAAACATATACAGAGAACAGATACACTTGATGTGGCAGAGATCTACAATAAACATACACAGAGAACAGATACACTTGATGTGACACAGATCTACAATAAACATATACAGAGAACAGATACACTTGATGTGACACAGATCTACAATAAACATATACAGAGAACAGATACACTTGATGTGGCAG
>NW_013747477.1:0-3391 GCF_000517525.1 Limulus polyphemus
CGGAGCATTACTGAGCCCGAATGGCATCACTCGGTATTGCCAGAGACCTTGGCCATAACTAAATGCTGTCTTGGGTCTATCTGCTTCAGCCATTTTTACTTGATGGAAACCTGACTTAAAGTCCAGAGTTGAAAACCACCTGGCTCCACTTAGGGCATCAAGAGTATCAACAATTCTTGGCAGTGGGTATGAGTCTTTTTTGGTTATGCTATTTAGAGCCCTGAAGTCCACACAGCAATGTTGGGTCCCATCCTTCTTCTGGACTAATACAACAGGAGCTGACCAGGGACTATCTGACTTCTCGACTATCCCTTCCTTAATTAGACCGTCCAGGACCTTCTCTATCTCTTGTCGCTTTGCTGGAGCTATTCTCCTTGGAGGGATCTTTATTGGACGGTGATTGCCAAATTATGCTGACGTCTTTTCGAAAGGAGATCATGACCTCGGATGCACAAACCTGGTAGAGCACAGAATAAACACACGCCAAAAATTCTTTTATCTGAAGAGCTTGTGATGATGACAAATGGACTATGCTCTTCTTATAGAGATCAGTCAAATATTCTGGAAGTGTATGTCCTTTCTTTACAGTTGTATTCCTTGCTTTAACATTGACTGGCTCTACCTCGAGGCACATGCCCAACAATGCCCCTTTTTTAAGTGTCTGCTCACATTTAGTGAAACTGGCCACTGTTATAGGTACTACTTGACGACATGCTACAAGTGATCTTCCAATCTTCAAGTCCGCTGGCCTGGATGGGTCTTCCACTGCTTCTACAAGCATTGGGCTCCCATGGGGATGTTCTTTTATCCTTCCCCAAATTATCTTCTCTGACATCGGGGGTATTGTAGTTGATCTAAGTGCTGTGACATGCAGATCAACGGATGTAGCAACACTTACTGGAGTCTGGTCTTTGTTGTTTCCAATTGTCATTTTATGGAAATTAACCACACACTTCCTCGGTAGTAGATAGTCCAATCCTAATATGCATTGGTCTTCAATGTCAGCCAAGTATACCTTCTGTCTGTTTTTCATGCCCATGAGCTCGATAGTTACCCACACTGGTCCCCACAACCTTGCAGAATGTCCTGTCACACCACAGAGCTTCTGTACAGCTTCTGGTACTCCTTTGTTATCCAGCACTTGATGCTCACAAGGGTTTGCTGAGATGCAGAATCTATGATAAAGTTGCACCTTTGGCTATCCAGCTTCCCTGTCATGTAGATACTATGTGTGCTTACCATTTCTGTAATCTCTCTTCTTGTCTATTTTGCTGTTCGAGCTGCCACTGTTGCAGGTTTTCTTGCCACTGTTGTTGTCTCTCTTCTTGTTTCTTTTCTTTTTTCTCCAACAACTGCTGTAATTTCTCTTCTCATTCTTCTTGTTTCTTTTGCTGTTCTTGTATTGCTGCCATCAAATCTGCTAAGCAGTAGTTTGATTTTCCGCCTCTCGTTTCCACCTTCTTCTTCTTTTTTTATTTTCTGTCCCACTCTCTGACACCAATTTGTTACGTCTCCGTTCGTTAGTTAATTTTCCGTAACTTCGTTCCGACGAAACTTTGGCCACACAAGTCCTTTCTTAAATAAAACTGGCTTATTTTTTCTGAATATAACTTTGCGATACACTTAATTTCATGAGTCGCGCTAGAACAACGAACGTCTCACGTGCTCAGTTCAACAATACTCTCTGACTGCAGTTCAATTACTCATTACTTACACACTGTTCCATCACGTTGTGACCATCTTATATATACCAGACTACCCCCAATCTAGTAGTCTCCCGATAAGTCATGAAGGTTCGAGAGAAGGACGTGGCGTGATACTAGTCACGTGACCTCGCTGACGCAACAATACTTAATATTTTTGAATTGATCTTACATCAAGATGATTATTTTGCATTGCTAGCTTATTATGTAGATTTAGAACTAGCCTAAACCTCCCAAGCTAGCCAATTTCTATAACATACTATTGGGATTTCGACCGAAAATATGGGTAGCAGTGAGGGTACCCTATGGCCAGAGGCATCAAGAGCCAGCCCAGGCCCTAGGGTCAGTAATATCATCGGACTCCCCTTTCATTCTGTTTATTAACCTTTTGCTGATTTTTCGTAAAAGAAATTTAGATGGCAAATTTCTTCATGGATCCATGAAAAAGCAGTAGCCATTTTAGCTCATTAAGTAGTATGCATTTCTAATGAGCTTTGGAATATCCCATCGCCAGGCTCCTCAACAAACCCCGGGCCACGGGGCAGCTGCCCCTTCTCTCGCCAGCCCTGCCTATGGCATTCACAGTAAAACTTACTCAACAGATAAGTGGCATGTCCTCTTCAGCGTGACTAAAGCAACTGAAGAGGACATACGAATTTGCCGATTCTAGTTCCTTTAACTTAAAGTCTTCTTATAGTTAGTTTCATTGACTGTGGTTTTTCATTAACTTGTCAACAAGTAAGATACAGAAGTCGGAACCGAGGTTCCGGGGATGTGTGTCCTCCAATATTCAAAGTCGGGGCTCGAATATCATTGTTCTCACTTCCTTCTAATATTTTACTGACAACAGTTCTTTTAGTCTTTTTTTTCTATGCAGTCGGTTGACTTTGCCAGCTGAAATGACAGGAGTCTATAACTCTTTGGCACATTCTAAAGATTGCGCTGTTAGTAACTTCTTACGTATGTGTATTGTTGCGTCAGCGAGGTCACGTGACTAGTATTACGCCACGTCCTTCTCGAACCTTAGTGAATTATCGGGAGACTACTAGACTGGGGGTAGTCTGGTATATATAAGATGGTCACAACTTGACGGAATAGGGTAATGAGTAATTGAACTGCAGTCAGAGAGAATATTGTTAAGCATGTGAAAAGTTCGTTGAGAATTATAGCGTTTGTTACAGAGCGACAGTTGAAATTAAGTGTATCGTAAAGTTGTATTCGGAAAGAATAAACCAGTTTTATTTAAGAAAGGACTTGTGTCGCTAAAGTTTCGTCGGAACGAATTTACGAAAAATTAACTAACGACTGGAGACATAACAATATCTATAAATATCACATAAAAAGTCTGAATTTCTTTTTCTTCTATCTGCTTCTTCATTTTTATTACAAAAACCAAAACAATGATGTCAACCAATTTCACTGAAATGACATAGTTTTAAACGGAGTATCTGCTTTTATAAATATTATCTCACACATGTAAAACAGACGATGCGCTACTTTGGGTTTATAATTAGATTTGAGGGTAAGTTGGTAGAGATCCTGATGAATAATCGAATCGGAGATTCACGTGCCCCACGTTTGAAATTGCAGAGACACAAGAATATAGCTAGCAATTAAAGAAAAAACTTTTCAAAAAGGAAGTAAATTCATGGATGGTAATTGCATCGTCTCTATATAATAGCACAGAC
>NW_013747478.1:0-2158 GCF_000517525.1 Limulus polyphemus
TAAACAAGAAGAACGAGAAATTAAACAAGAAGAGAGATTACAACAGTGTTAGAGGGAAAAGAAAAGAAACAAGAAGAGAGACAACAGCAGTTGCAAGAAAACCTGCAACAGTGGCAGCTCGAACAGCAAAATAAACAAGAGAGATTACAGCAGTTGTTGGAGGAAAAGAAAAAAAAACAAGAAGAACGAGAAAAGAAACAAGAAGAGAGATTACAGCAGTTGTTGGAGGAGAAAGAAAATAAACAAGAAGAGAAATTACAGCAGTGGTTAGAGGAGAAAGAAAATAAACAAGAAGAACGAGAAAAGAAACAAGAAGAGAGACTACAGCAGTGGCAACTGAAACAAGAAAGGAAACAAGAAGTACAAATGGAAAACATTAGTAAATTTAAAAGCGAATTAGATACGTTAAAGGGCGATCTATTGTCTTTTACACAAAGAGAATACATTGACCATCGACTTAATCAGCCCCAGACAATGGCAAGCCCCTTACAGAGCCCGCAGCTAAACCCTAATGCAGACATATTCAGTCCCATTAGAAGTCACATCCCAGATATGAATGTCAGTACTTGGAGTGATCCAGTACAAAGGAAGCCATAGGAATACGATGGGAAAGCACCGTGGGAAGTATATATAGCACAGTTTGAGCTACTGGCAGAGATGAATGGATGGACAGAGGAGCAGAAAGCTTTATATCTGGCAACGAGCTTAATGGGACAACCACTGGAAATACTTGGACGGTTGACAGCAGCCGACAGACACAACTATAGAACACTGGTGTCGGCTCTAGAACTCAGGTACGGAACCCAAAACCAGTCAGAAGACTACAGGGCCAGGTTCAGGACGAGAGTCCGTGCTAAAGGGGAGAGCCTGCAAGAGCTGGCACAAGACTTGGAGGGCATGGCACACAAGGCCTACCCAACTGCACCACCCGATCTCCTCAAGTTGTTGCTGAGGGATCAGTTCATAGATGCCTTGAATAGTCCACAACTTAAGATACAAGTGAAGCAAGCACACCCCTCTACCATGCAGGATGCAATGGCCAAAGCTCTCGAATTTGAATCCTACATTAAGTCCAGCACAGAGGTACCGAAGTTGGTACAGTCATCTGGATTCAAGGCCAGAAAAGGTCAGCTTTCAGAGAAGTTTGAGGGACTTTGCTGGCACTGTAACAAACCTGGGTACAAGAGAGCTCAATGCTGGCAACTTCAACACAGGGGAGATGATACAGCAGTAAAGGCTGCTACCAAGAAAGGCTGTTGGAACTGTGGGGAGCACGGACATTTGAGGAGCCAGTGTAGGAATAATATTACCAACAAGTCGGCCTCAAGGAGACCAGTAGTGGTTGGTGTTGAGCGACGCCCACCAACCCCCATCATGAAAGTCCCTACAGCTAGGTGTAAAATGGCAAGCACACATAGTATCTACGTGACAGGAAAGCTGGATGGCTAAAGGTGCAACTTTGTCATAGACTCTGCGTCTCAGCGATTTAACACCTTGATGCTCACAAGGGTTTACGAAGGAGTACCAGAAGCCATAAAGCTTTATGGTGTGACAGGACATTCTACAAGATTGTGGGGACCAGTGTGGGTAACTATTGAGCTCATGGGCATAAAGGACAGACAGGAAGTATACTTGACTGACATTGAAGACGAATGCATATTAGGATTGGACTATCTATTACCGAGGAAGTTTGTAATTGATTTTGATAAAATGATGTTTGGGAATAACAAAGGCCAAGTTCCGGTAACTGTTAAAAGAGAGGTTGAACTAATTAGGTGCCATCAAGGGGAAGTCAAAGTGACTGAAGAAGTTGATGATGACGAAGTGGAACCAGGTATCGATATTAAAGCAGAGCAGGAGAAAGATCAAGATTTGAAGCCAATGATTGATTTTCTAAAAGCAAGTGTTTTTGCGCCCTGCTTGGGAGAAGGTGTCTAGTCTAAGCCCTGTGATAAAGCACTATTGGGCGCAATGGGAGCAGTTCAAGCTTGAAAATGGTATTCTTGTCCGGAGATGGGAAACTACAAATGGGAAAGTGACGACTTGGCAAACAGTTATACCGAGGAAGTTACGGGAAGTTGTGCTGCGTCAATCCCATGATAATTTAATAGGAGGACATCTCGGAATCAGGAAGACATTGAGTCATCTACGACAAAGA
>NW_013747479.1:0-1486 GCF_000517525.1 Limulus polyphemus
CAACAGACTTGTAATGTTTACTAAAAGCAGGCCAAATTTTGTGGAGATACATGTAACCCATTCAGAGTTACAGTAAAACTACTATGTATAGCTTCACAGATATGATGTCAGCCAATTTGACAGAGCACATGAAGAAAGGATTAATCTGATCAACATACATTCAGAGTTATGGAAGAAAAGGATCTTGGTATTCTGTTAGATAAATCTCCAATCAGTATGCTGTTGCTGGTGGTAGAGCAAATATCCTAGAGATTATAATTTCAGTACATAAGTCACTGGTTAAGCCATACTTGTTGCATTCATTCTTGGGATCAGTACCTTAGGAAAGACACTGAAGTGTTGGAGAGGGTTCTAAGGATGGCTATTAAAATGATACTTGGGATGGAAAGCTTGTCATACAAGGACATGTTAGGATCTCTGAACTTGCTTTCTCTTGGAGATAAAAAAAGAGAGAGAGATAAAGAAGATCTGGCTGAGATGTTTAACCCTTTGATGATAATGACACTTTTTAAACTCCTATATGCACATCATTGAGTTACATTAAAAATTTAATTAAACCACTTTACTATCAATGTATTTTAATGAAATTATCATCATCATGTACATTATAGTTCAAAGTTTTATATTATCTTAATTTTTATTTCTTTATTTCAAAAGAAATATTGAAAGCAATAATGAATTACTGGAACGAAATTTGACGAGTGTTACGTAACGTGCTGCACTCTTTAGCACGTCGTTGTTCTTAGGTTAAGATTGTTAAGGGAACTGACAGTGTTCATGCATTATTTTGTTGGTTGGTTGGTGTTTTATGGTGCAAAGCAGCTAGGCTATCTGCGCCAAACAACCGGTAAAAGCAATGAAAAGTAGATTAAAGTAAAATGTAAAAAAAAACGTGAGTTAAAATCAATACATGTCGGTAAAAGATTTATATAGAATTAAAAATACATATAATGTGTAAAAAGTTAAAAATACAATCTAATCGGACAGTGTCACCATTACCAACGACACTGTCCAGCGTCAGGGGTAAACTTTTAGTAAAAATGTGTATAAAATGGTGCCGCCGCTCACGGTCGTAACGACGGCACGACAGTAAAATGTGGGCTATTCTGACTTCAGTGTCACAATGGTTACACATCGGTGGGTCAATACCTGATAAAAGTAAATGATGGGTTAAAAAACTATGACCAATGCGTAGCCTTGCCAGGACTACTTCCTCCTTCCGATCCTTATGGAAGCAAGACAGCCAAAGACCAACAGAAGGTTTGATCTGGAAAAGCTTATTATGGCATTGCTCACTCCAAGTCGACTGCCAACTGGCACGAAGCCGCGCCTTGAAGACAGGACCGTAGTCCATGTATGGGACAGGCACGGCCGTGATAGCACCAGAGCAGACGGACTTAGCTGCGGTGTCAGCGAGCTCGTTCCCGTGAATACCGACGTGGCCAGGGATCCAGAAAAACTGAATGGAAATAGAAGATAGAGAAAA
>NW_013747480.1:0-1575 GCF_000517525.1 Limulus polyphemus
ATATTTCTAACGATTCACGAATATTATTACCTATTACACTTTTAGGTTGAGCTAATATTAGTTTTTTCCTATAATATTGTGTTTCCTGTACATGTTCTGCTATGGTTGAATTTTCAGTTTTTTTATTTTTTACATATCCCTTATGCTCATTTAAGCGGTATTTTAAATTACGTTTTGTCTGACCAATGTAAATACTTTCACATTCTATTTTATATATTCCAGTTTTTTCAGTATTTGATTCATCTTATTTATCGGTTTAAATATAGGGTAGAATATCTGTTGTTTTGTAAACACTTCAAATAAACTAGTAGTTAAACCTGTAACATATGGTAAAATTAAGCCTTCCTTTCAAATTTTTTCATAACTAGGTTTTAAAGTACTAATTTGATAAATTATTCTAGCATTAGTGAATTTCTTAACTGATCTATCTATAATATTTGGGTTAAAACCTCTTTCGACTGCTATATATTTAATTAATAACAATTAGTTTTTTAAATCCTTTTGGTTAGTACATATCTTCAAAGCTCTGTTAACATAATGTTACGACAGCGGAAGTCACGTGACGCTGGTAACACGTAATGAGTTCTAGAAAGATCGGGGAACATCACGAATAATCCAGTATTTGCTAGGCGCCCTCTATTCTTGTATATAAGTGCGCCAGACAATTAATCTGGATTGAATAGCGGACAGAGAGATTGAAGATATAGACGGACAATTGAGTCAAGCGCGGTAGTAAGTAAAGTGCGTGAATCGTTCGTTGAGAATTATAGCGTGTGTTGAAGTGACTGTGGAAATTAAGTGTATTGCAAAGTTGTATTGAGAAAGAATAAACTAGTTTTATTTAAGAAAGGACTTGTATCGCTGAAATCTTTCGGAAAGAATTTCTACGGAAAATTAACAAACGACCAGAGACGTAATAATAACTATAAAACGAAGACATTTTTTGTGACCTAGTATGACATGATTCCTGGTGTGGGGCATAAGAACAGAAAAAGGTTTCCGGTAAACTAATGTTTCTAAATTACCTTGTACATTCCTTTTCACCAATATATTTACCTTGTACACAATGAGCTATCTGTATTCTGCCCATCACCACTTATAAGGAAATTTAGGTAAATAAAAAATTATGAATTAAAAAAAACTACTATTGTTAGAATAAGTAAATACGTCATCTCTTCTGCAGATAAAACTGCAAGTAACTGTTGGTGTATGTGAGAAATTTAACGTTACTACAATATTTAAAGACCAAGAATCTAATAATCAAACGTTAACGGATTTAGATAATGTTCTTTATAAACATAAGAACACACATAAGTTCTCTATTATACAACAAAAGAATAAGCAGTTGGCAAACTCCTGTAACTGGGGAGACCGGGGCTAGTTGTTACGATTTTTAAAAAAAGTCCAATAGCTAGCGAAGTAACCCGAATCAGACATTGAAACTGAATGGAAGTGAAAGATAAATATGTACTTTATCAAAATTATTGTATTCTATATTGAACAAAATTGGTTACATAAAAGATTTTGTAAATATTTTGAAGTAAAGTCAAGTGTAACAATATGCCCCGGATGCGG
>NW_013747481.1:0-1484 GCF_000517525.1 Limulus polyphemus
TTTAGCCAGTGTAACATTATCATATTTTTGAACTCTTAATTTTGATAAACAACTTACTTCTCCTTCTCTTGGTCCCAAGTTGGAATTAAAAACACAGAAATTCAACAAGTTTATAGGTGATTTACCCGACATTTTACAAAATTGAACACGTTAGGCTTAAATATTATTTCCGCAAAGCACCAACTTTAGTCTTTGCTTTAGTTCTCATGTACTAAAAATTAAATAAAGAAATATTTAAATTTCTTAGAAAAACAACTCTGGCTATATGTATATTTTGAATATACGTATTGATTAAGTCATTTTATATAATATCAGATAACTTCCACAAACATTTAAAAGCACCCTCTGTCAGATGAACATTTCTTTCGTTCTTTTTTTTTAGTTTCTTAAATAAATTCCTGAAGAAATTACATTCTGGTTTTAAAAAGCATTTCGGTTACTGTGATTCAAAATATATGGTTGACAATCTTTGACAAATAAAGTATAAGACAATAAATAAGTGAAACATCCAGAGATGAAATTTTCCTTTGCCATTGCATACGTATTGAACACTATATAAATGTAATAGTACTGTCCGTTGTAGGTCCTTGGAACAACTTCGTAGGGTGTGCCTGGATCTTCACCAAAATTGGTATGGAGATTCATTGGGTCCATGGGGAAGTACAAAGACGGAACAAGTACGGGGCAGACGGGGCAATGCACGGGGCTCGCGACTCCTGCGGCCTAGTCTGGTCTTATCTTCTGAAAACAGAAGCCCCAATCATTTCTTTGCCCCGGGACCCCTGAACTGCTTTTTCCGTCACAGTTTTCCATTTTGCTTTTTTATGGGCGTTTTTTACCACTACTTCACCTGGAGGATCATTAGGTCCATGCGAAGGTGCATACAAATTTTCAGTTTTACATTATGCGTTTTGTGTTTTTTATGGGCGTTTTTGCGTTATTTACCACTACCTCACCTCCTTTGGATGGATCTTCAACAAATTTGGTATAGGTTTGTTGGGTCCATGAGTACATACAAAGTTGCGGTTTCACATATTGTGTCTTGCAATTTTTATGGGTGTTTATTACAATTACATACAAGGGAACCAACTTTTCATGTCCTAAGATAACCTTTCATTGATCATGAGTTTACATAACTTCCGTCGAGGGGACGGGTACTATTATTCATATTGTTACGTCCCTGTGTTCGTTTGTTAAATTTCCGTAGAAATTCTTTCCGAGAAACTTCAGCGATACAAGTCCTTTCTTAAATAAAACTAGTTTATTCTTTCTCAACTCAACTTTGCAATACACTTAATTTCCACAGTCACTTTAACTTAAACACACACTAGAATTCACGACGATTCACGCAGTTTACCTACGGCTTGACTCGAATATCTGTCTCTATATCCCGTTGTCTGCAATTCTATTCATGCCGTCACTTTCGTTGACGAGGAACCCACTTTGAGATTAATAATGGTTGGAGACGGCTTGAATTGGTAATG
>NW_013747482.1:0-1486 GCF_000517525.1 Limulus polyphemus
GTCAACGAGTCCAGTTTAGCCCGTTATAGCATCTAAGAAAACCAATCTCAAACAGATCAGTCTTTATGATGTTTTAATATTTAACATCAACGAGTCCAGTTTAGCCCGTTATAACATCTAAGAAAACCAATCTCAAACAGATGTCTTTATGATGTTTTAATATTTAACATCAACGAGTCCAGTTTAGCCCGTTATAGCATCTAAGAAAACCAATCTCAAACAGATCAGTCTTTATGGTGTTTTAATATTTAACATCAATCGGAAACTGATTAACTAGACGGAAGCCAGCCGCCTGGGAAAACAGCACAAATCACTGTCTCTTGAGCTACTCTTGTCTGGTCGAATAATGACATTTAACAGTCATTCATAAACGTACCCACGAGTGTAGAGTACGGTTTGTTGTTGTGGTGACACGACTTGAACCTTAAACCCACGGGTCCATTGCTAGGTCACGTCCAAACACTTAAACTTCTTATATTTTCAATTATTTCTTTTTGAAAATAACCTTAATAAATGCAATAACCTCTAAAGAATCGTTCGTCCCAAAATATCCTACTTTGGAAAGCCAAGTCTCGGTTTTCCAGCGCGCGTGGAGGAGGGGGTATCAATCCCAGTCGTGCAAGAGGTTGTACTTTACGAACCTGCCTCACGTAATAGTGATAAAGAAATACATAATTCGTCCCCAGCAGTAACGAAAATTGAGAAAAATTAATAGAATAGCTTCGTGATACATATTAGAAGTAGGTTTTAACTATAAAAAAAAAAAGTCCCCCCACCCCCACCCCCACACAAGTCATTGGCTCCGTCTCTAAGTCAGATTATTTTGATTAATCTGTTCATAGCATTGCATTTCTGAGCATGCATTTTGGCTTACTCATTTACATATTTATGTATATGCGTGCACGCGCGTTCAAGTGTTCCCACATATGAATATGCATAGACCTTACGACGTTCGCCCTCAACATTAATATCCAAGTGAATCTCCGGTTGTATTTTAATCGATCTTTCCCGATACCGAAAAGTTTGTCTGTGTGTAGGTGCGTGTGTGAAATACACTTTGGAGAATGTGCGCGATCAAGGAATTATTTTTTGTCTTATGAATATTCATACGCAAAGAGGGTTCCAGCGCTACTAAACTCGCTTTTTTTTCACAGTTCAAATAACCCTTAGTAAAGTTTCAATTTCCAGTACACTCCGCACGAAAACGAAAGTAATATCTTAGAAATTAAAACATGGTCAGCTCATTGTGGCTTCTTCTCGTTTAACAAACTGATTAGGAACAATGACGAGACAAAGTGGATTCGTCTCGTTTAACAAACTGATTAGGAACAATGACGAGACAAAGTGGATTCGTCTCGTTTAACAAAATGATTAGGAAGAATGACGAGACAAAGTGGATTCGTCTCGTTTAACAAACTGATTAGGAACAATGACGAGACAAAGTGGATTCGTCTCGTTTAACAAAATGATTAGGAAGAATGACGAG
>NW_013747483.1:0-1805 GCF_000517525.1 Limulus polyphemus
AGAGACTATTATTCTCAGTATGTCTTGCCCTCAACATTTATACAGAGACTATTATTCTCAGTATGTCTGTTCTCAACATTTATACAGAGACTATTATTCTCAGTATGTCTTGCCCTCAACATTTATACAGAGACTATCATTCTCAGTATGTCTACCCTCAATATTTATATACCACCGAAGGCGTTCACTTCTATTTGTTCGTCAACGTTCAGTGCACTAACCTGAAAAGTCTATAAAGAAAACCAATATTTATTTTCTCGATGTTATAATGACAACATAATTGTGGGATTTTTCTAAAATGTTTCTGTTTTGTTTTTAATTCAGATCCTCGAACGAAGTTATTTCGTGTGCATGGAATCATGCTAACATGAATTAACATGCACAACGCGAGGAAAGCTCTTCCACCTTCGGCGATACCTCCCAGCCTGACGTCCCCTAGAGATTTGCCACTCATTAAACTTTACCTCGAGAGGGCGTGTCCATGTTACATTTTCACGAGAATTTTTTTGTTAATAGCTTTTTTTTTCATGTTTTACATTAAGATGTTGAGTTTTCATCTCAGGAGTTTTTCACTCAAGTAGAACTATATGCAATCTTATAATTTGTACATAATTAATCAATTTCTAGTAACAAGGTTTTAACAATGAATCGATAATTATATGCTCACTTCATTGACGAGTTCTTGAGTAAATATTTTCTACGTATCTCTATGTTTTCTGTAAATGCCATGTTTTAGCGTGTCTTTTTCCCTTAATTGAAATCACTAGATAAAAAATCGTTTTACGTCACACAAGGCCCGGTGGTTAGGGAGCTCGACTCGCAATCTCTGGGTCGCGGGTTCGAGTCCCCGCCATACCAAACATCCTCGCCCTTTCAGCCGTGGGGGCGTTATAATGTTACCGTCAATCCCACTATTCGTTGGTAAAAGAGTAGCCCAAGAGTTGGCGGTGGGTGGTGATGACTAGCTGCCTTCCCTCTAGGCTTACACTGCTAAATTAGGGACGGCTAGCGCAGATAGCCCTCGTGTAGTTTTGCGCGAAATCCATAACAAACAAACAAACGTCACCCAAATAGTTTCCGAAAGCTCTAGATATTACGCTCATCACATGTTGTTGTAAGCCACCTCTAAAGAAACAATAATACAAATTAAATTAAAGTAAAAATATTAATACATGTTTTAAATACGTACATACTTAACAATGAAATTTGTATTTCATTGCTTCAAAAAATTAATAACAATATTTTATTCAAACTTCGAACACAAAGCTACAAATTGAGTTATCTGTGCTGTGCCCACCACAGGTATAGAAACCCAGATTTTAGCGTTTTAAGTTTGTTTGTTTGTAATTAAGCACAAAGCTGCACAATGGGCTATGCTCTGCCCACCACGGGTATGAAAACCCGGATTTTAGCGTTGTAAGTCGCAGACATACCACTGTGGCCCTGGGGGGTCTTACTACTGATTCCACTGGAGGTCATTAAAAAATTGAGAATAAATATTTCAGAGCTTCGTACAAAAGAGCGCCATTTTTGAAGTTTATGCAAATTTTGAAAGTTTCTTTCTCATAGACCTTCAAAGTTAATCTTCTAACTGACATATTTCGATGAATGACTAAAAGCTTAGGTCGTCAAGAAATTAATGTCGCTTTTTTATTAGATAAAAAATCCGAACAACTTATATATATAGAATTAAAATATTTCTTAAATGAAATATTCTTCATTCTTATCGGTGATGCTTTTCCATCTTACAATCAGGTTGTTAATGCTCTGATTAAAGAAATCGCTTGCCTTTGAAGCAAAAAACA
>NW_013747484.1:0-1482 GCF_000517525.1 Limulus polyphemus
AGATAGTGAGTAATTGAACTGCAGTCACAGGGTATTGTTGAAGTTAACGTTCGTTCGTTACAGTGTTGTTTTAGGGCGAGTATTGAGATTAAGTGTATCGCAGAGTTATATTCGGAAAGAATAAACCAGTTTTATTAAGTAAAGACTTGTGTCGTTAAAGTTTAGTTGGAACGAAGTTACGGAAAAATCAATTAACAAACGGAGACGTAACAATATACTTTTTTGGAATAGTAGGTTTACACCATATATTTTTGTTATTTAAGGTGTTGGTCTACCAAAGTAGGTGTACCCCCACGTATTTTGATTTTTTGAAAGTGTTGAAAAATTGATGTAGCTCTACACCATGTATTTTGTATTTTGAAAATGTTGGAATATTGAAGTAAGGCTACACCATGTAATTTGTTTTTTTTAAGTGGTGGACTATTGAAGAAGGTCTACACCATATACTTTTTTCTTTGAAAGTGTTAGAATATCGAAGTAGGTCTTCATATGTTTTTTAAAGTGTTGAATTATTAAAGTAAGTATACAACATATACTTTTCTTTGGAATATCGAAGTAGGTCTACACCATATATTTAGTTTTTTTAAAGTGTTGGACTATCAAAGTAGGTGTACTTGACGTATTTTGTTTTTTGAAAGTGTTGAAAAATTTATGTAGCTCTAAACCATGTATTTTGTTTTTTGAAAGTGTTGGAATAACGAAGAAGGTCTATACCACGTACTTTATTTATTTAAAGTGTTGGAATATAGAAGTAGATCTACACCACGTACTTTGTTTTTGAAAGTGTTGGACTATTGAAGTACGTCAACACCATGTGCTTTGTTTTTTGAAAGTGTTGGTCTCTTAAAGTAGGTCAACATAATATATTTTCTTTGTTGAAAGTGTTGGAATATCGAAGTAGGTCCACACCGTGTAGTTTGTTTTCCGAAAGTGTTGGACTCTCGAAGTACGTCTACACAATCTACTATGTTTTTCGAAAAGAGTAGGCTATCCACGTAGGTCAACACCATGTACTTTTTTTTGAAAGTGTTGGTCTGTTGAAGTAGGTCTATATCATGTACATTGTTTTTCAAAGTGTTGGAATATTGAAGTAGGTCTACACCATGTAATTTGTTTTTTTTAAAGTGATGGTCTGTTGAAGTAGGTCTATACCATGTACTTTGTTTTTGAAATGTTGATCTATTGAGATAAGTCAACATCCTATTTTGAAGTAGCTCTACACCATGTATTTTGTTTTTTGAAAGTCTTAGAATATTGAATTAGGTCAACACCATGTAATTTGATTTTTTTTAAGTGGTGGAGTATTGAAGAAGGTCTACACTATATACTTTGTTCTTTGAAAGTGTTAGAATATCCAAGTAGGTCTTCATATGTTTTTTAAAGTGTTGGATTATTAAATTAGGTATACAACATATACTATTTTTTTGAATGTCCATGTAGGTCTACACCACGTACTTCGTTTTTTTTAAAATTTTTGGACTC
>NW_013747485.1:0-1485 GCF_000517525.1 Limulus polyphemus
ACATCTGAAGGCAACCCATTCCAAAGGCCAGCCACCCTGTTAGAAAAATGAAACTGTCTTATATGAAGGTGACTCTTACCTTGCCAAAATTTATTCTTGTGTCCCCTATTTCTACTATTCTTACTGTTAAAGATAAAAATAGATGATGTCTCAACACTATCAATTCCCTTTACAATCTTAAACATCTCAATAAGATCTCCCCAACTCGTCTTTTTTCCAGATAAAACAATTTGAAATTTCATTCTGTACAATCAAAGTATAACCTATTTAGACTTGTATTCATTATTTCTGTAGATACAACCTAAAATCCTATTTGCCCTACCATTAGCAACAGCACATCATTTGGATGGCTTCAGAGACTGATCGACTATTACACCAAGACCCCTTTCCTTCATAACACTGTTAAGGTTATTCCCATCTAAATTATACTTATAATTCAAATTATTATAACCCACATGCATTATCTTGCATTTATTATAATTATAACCCACCTGCCATTTATTTGCCCAACTCACTAAATGATCTAAATCCTTTTGTAAATCACAAGCATCCTCTTCACAGCTAGCAACACCCAAGACCTTAATATCATCAGCAAATTTAAGTAATTTATCGACCATTCCTTCATCTATTTCATTGATGTAAATCAAAAACAGCAAAGGTCCTAAGACTGAGCCCTGAGGCACCTCACTTGTGACATTAATCCAGTTTGACTGAACTCCATTTGTAACAACCCTCTGGTTTCTTCCATCCAGCCACTCTTCTATCCAATTAGTTAACTTATCCACCACATCTACAGAGATACTTTTTTACAACCATTTTATGTGGTACCTTGTCTAATGCTTTCTGAAAATCCAGATACACCAAATCTACACCCTTACCCTCATCTACCTAAGCAGTAACCTTTTCAAAGAATGTCAAAAGATTTATAAAGCAAGATTTTCCCTTTGTGAAACCATGTTGACTATCCAATAAAATTTTAAACTTTGTTAAATGACTTTGCAAAGTAGCTTTTAACAGACTTTACAAAACGTTTCCACAACTGATCTAAGACTAATGGGTCCATAATTATTGTGACAATTTTTAGCACTTCCCATGAAAAGAGAAGTTACATTAGCTAACTTCCAATCCTCTAGTACCTGCCCAATATTCAAGTATTGACTAAAAATAGTCGTAAAAATGCTCACATATCCAATCTTTAACCTCCTTCAAAACCCTTGGAGAAATATTATCTGGACCAGGAGCCTTATCGTTTTTTAAACTTCCAATTTTTTTTTAACCAGCTCAGTATTAATGCAGTCATCTATTTCAATCTTGTTTCTATTTATCAACAGTTCAAGATGTGAAATACTGCATAAATCTTTGTTAGTAAAAACTGAAGAAATGCAAAACTTAATAACCCTACCATCTCATCAGTTACTTTATCATCCCTCAAGGGTCCTACACTCATCCTGACATTTTGTTTACCCTTAATATATTTTAAAAATA
>NW_013747486.1:0-1481 GCF_000517525.1 Limulus polyphemus
GTGATAGACTAGAGGGAAGTCAATCGTTTGGTTACTCTTAGCAAGGGAAAGTGGGAATATTGACTGTCACATTATAAAAAGTCACAGCTGAAAATACGTTTGGTAACAGGATTCAAGCTCGCCACCATAGATTGCGAATCGAGCGCCTTAGCCACGAGGCTATGCCAGACGAAAACAAACAAGCTATACACCTACTGCATACATCAGATGAAAGAGTTGCTTATTCATTAGTGTAGTTGTACTGAAAATAAGTATAAATATGAAGAAAAGAAAATAACAGCCAACTGTGTAGATAAATTATACGGTTAATCTACCTCAATTTTTCTATAACCTTCATCTTTATTTGCAAAAAATAAAAAAATTACTATTATGTCGTTATATGTTACGATTATGTCTTCAATAAACTGTGATGTCGAGGAGATCGAACCCTATTTCGTAATTGTTTGAAACATTGATAAAAAATGTTCAAATGTTCTGGTCGAAAGAGGGAAAGAGACTTTATTCTCTAAATTTACGATTTTCTGAAAAAAAATCAAAATATTTTTTGTCCATTTTCTGTTGCTTCCTTTAAACGTATGGAAGCAAACAAACAAATGATGAAACATTTAAGAACTTATTCTCCAGAAAATTCGATGACGAGGAACCCACTCTGAGACTAATAATGCTTGGAGACGGCTTGAATGGGGAATGAAGAAAAACTTTAATATAAGTTGAACATAACTGCAAATGTACAACGTTGTTATGTTAAACTTAAAATTTTTCTTCATTACCCGTTCAAGATGTCTCCAGCACTTGAAACGTATTTGTTTGACAGATATAGAACTGGAAGAAACTGTTTCTAAATATATTTCATAATACCCGTGACTTTAAGTATCGGTAATTGAACTTAAAGTTTTTCTTCATTACCCATTCAAGCCATCTCCATCACTTGACACGAGTAAGTTTGACGAACTTAGATCTGGGAGGGACTGTTTCTAAAAATATTCCATAATACCCGTGACTTTAAGTATTTTTGATGTGTAATTGAAGTTATAAACCGTAAAGTGGACCTACTTAACGATCTTACTTACCTAACAAAGATTTGTTAAAGGTCTGAGTAGCCTAGAAACATAACGTTTGGGTAAACAAGAAGAGGAAGAGAATAACAAAGCTTTGGTAGTTTCACAATCTATAAGTTCCCTGTGGATAAATAGGTTTGACAGAGTAGTACATTCATTGCCTTTTGCAAACAAACACAAAGTTAAAATAACAGAACTTCTAAATCAATTTATCTAAAGTTTTTAATCTGAAGCTATACGCTGTTTATCACATTTTTTCTAAATCCCATGCAATTTAGTTTCACTATTTTCTTTGTGAGATTAATATAATCGTCAGATATTAGTACCCTTCCTTTCCGAAAAGGAGTAATAAAGTTATAAAGAAACAAACTTTATGGTTACAAGTTTAAATAAAACAACCATTGATACGGCAATTTTTTTATT
>NW_013747487.1:0-1485 GCF_000517525.1 Limulus polyphemus
AAATCACAGCAATTCACAATCTCGATATCTTTGCTCTCTAAGAGTTAAAAACACACTTTTATATTTCTGGTGGCTTTCTCTGCCAGGCTTATATTCTAACAAAGACGGCGTCTCGAACAAACTCAGTCTTCCCCGATAATTTGAGAAACTTCACGTACACTACCAGCGCCATGTGACTTCTGCTGCTTTAACACTGCCCCTTCCTTAGTATTGTTCATCCCGAAATATAGCCACTTACATTAAACCAATAAACAATTAACAATAACTTAATTCAATGTACAGAGTTTACAAACACAAAATTAAAATACAACAAAGTCTCTTAATGTTACAGGACGTTTTTTTCTTTTCCATTGGTCTCCACCTCATTGGCTTCTGCTTCACGTGGGATTCATCTGCTCCATTACGAAATGTCACATTAGTGGTACTAACTTCATTAACGGCTTCACTGTTTTCCTTCTGAAAACTGAGTAGAGTTTCTTCTTCAACAGTGGCTTTTAAAGGTGACACGTCTTCAGCAGCGTCATTTGTTCCGTTGTTCACTTCCTTCCAACTGAAATGTCCTGGACCATGATAACACCAAAGCCTGTTGGCATGCACCACCTTTGGTTTACCTCATTGACCATATTTTATTCTAAAGTCACGTCTGAGAGACGATCCACTATGTCATATGGGCATTCCCATGGAGAAGACAACTCAGGAGACTCCCTTTTGGTCTTCCTGGGATTATACAACCATACCTTGTCTCCCGGTACAAAGCTGACTTCAGTAGATCTCTTATCATAACATAGCTTCATGGAATCAGCAGACGTTTTCAAGTTTGAATGCACTTGGTGGTTAATATCATCCATCCTTTCAGATAACACTTTCACGAAATCTGACACATTTTCAGGCAACTCTTTGTAAGGTGGGCGTCCTGTTATCAGATCCACAGGCAACCAACGTTCCCGACAAAACATCAGCTTTGCTGGAGTGTATCTAGTGGCTTCATGCTCTGCTGTTCTATAGGCCATCAACAGTGGAGGGAGTAAGACATCCCAGTCATCTTGGTGGCTATTACAAAACTTTGCAAATTCCTGTCCCAGTGTCCAATTGTACTTTTCTACCATCCCATCGGACTGTCCTGGTCTACTCTATGCCAAACCACTTGCAGCATTCTTGGAACACAGCTGATTCGAAGTTACGGCCTTGATCTGAATGCAGTTCGTATGGCATACCAAATCTGAAGAAGAAATCGCTAATAGCCGAAGCTACAGTTATAGCTTCCTGATTTGATATTGCATATGCCTCACGCCACTTGGTGAAATAATCCATCACCACACAAATGTACCTGTTTCCAGCACGAGTTTGGGGCAAAGAACCAGCAATGTCAACGGCTACTTTTTCCATTGGTGTGCCAACTTGATATAACTTCATTGGAGCACGTCCCTTATGCTTGGGTCTCCTTTTAGCACGACATGGACTGCAGGTCCTGCACCATTCTTCCAC
>NW_013747488.1:0-3037 GCF_000517525.1 Limulus polyphemus
TCCGCTTTATCATGTTTGGATTAAATTGGTTTAATTTATTCACTTTATCATGAATCACAATAGTGGTTCATAATAGGTATCGATCAGGTTTTGATGAAAACATTCTACAATAGAATGTTGGGCGAAAACCACCTTAAAAAGCAAACTCGTTCTTAAAACAACATCCAACATCTTCCTTTACAATACTAAAGATCATGCACGTTTAACAAATTCGGAAAAAGTAAAGTATCATATACTTAGATCGAATCTAAAATCCACGAAAACTGCACAAATGTTCACATTAGCATTATTATTCTTTGTTTTGCCAGGCTACAGCATAAAAACGGCTTGGTACATTATACTCAAACCTTTCGTAGAATACTAAATAACGTACTGCGAAAGTTGTAGAGGTATTGGAAAGACGATTTGTTTTATATATATTTACATAAGCTAAAAAACGTCATAATTCTAGTGTAACCGATGTTGTCGTTACTCCTTGAAAGTTAACTCACTTACAAATATCTGTTATTCCTTTAAATGATTGTAACATCTAGATACCCAATGCTTTGTACACTATACAATCAATGTCTTTAAGGAACCAACACCTGTATTATGTATGAAATAAAAGAGCAAGGAAAAAAAACAATACACATAATATTAAATTATATTACTCACGTTCATAGAATAATTACTTTAAAAACACGAAGGTTTATTTAAAGTGATGTTTTAGACATATATCTTTCATTTCAAAAGGCTACTTTTCTACTGATAAAACTATATCCACTTAGTGGGTGGGTTGTGTCTTAGTCTAGGCATATATTTGACATTTGCTATGCATTATATATACAAATAAAATTGATTAACCCATGCATAGATATAGAAAAAGTAAACAAACTAGAATATTTGAAAAAATTAACACTTTTAGAAAAGGGGGTAATAGGGATAGAAGATCGTAATTATAACATGTAAAGAAACAAGGTGTTAAACAACAAATCTCTGTGAAGTTGTAACTTCTTATATCATTTAGTGAGTAAATCTATAATAATTATTAATAACAATAAGCCCACTAATACCCACATCGACGTTACACAAGACATTTTAGAATTTCCCGTGTTTATTAACGCACACGTCAAACTTCTCAGTTTTAGACGCCTATTCATTCAAACAAGGGTTCAACAAATGAAAACACTCATAAATCAGGGAAACATAGCCATCAAAACATTAATTACGCAACAAATGGAAGACAACTGGAACAGATTCTGTCAGTCAGTAGACGAAAACGAAGCTGACCCAGCTACATCCTGGAAAAAATTAAATCTATATGTCACACTTCCCCCACGTAGAGCAATACTAGGATCACACATGATAACACCACAGCCTACACCGACTCAAGTAAAGCAGATCTATTTGCTGATTATCTAACTTCAGCATTCTCAATCGCTAACCTCCTATCATTTGATCAAGATCACTTAACCACAATCAATAATTTTATTTCCTCTAATGATACGAAATTATATTGTAAAGCTTCGAGTTTCCTGATTAGGTTGATAAGTGGTCGGCAGTTTGTCGTTTGTTGCGCCCCGCGTTTAGTATATCAGAAATTATATTGTTCTTTTCAAACTGAAATATAAGTGATTATTATTCCAGTAATTAACCTGTACTGTTAAATAAGCTGATTGGTCAATAGTTACTGGGGTTTTGTAAGTCAGTGATAGTTTTTGGTATAACAATAATGATAGCAGTTTTCCAACATGTAAGGAAGTAGCCAGCTTTGATTGATAGATTGTACAGAGTAGTCAAGTATGAAGTAAAGTCGTCGGGAAGGTTTTTGATAAGTTGATTAGTTATCGAGTTTTCTCCCGGAGCCGTGTTTTTAAGCGTTTTGATATGTATTTTAACTTCGGCGAATGTACTTGGTCTGGTTATGTAACTATTGACACCGGAAAATTATGTTTGAATATCTCTTGGGAAGATGTAAATCTAATCGGTTATTACAAATGTACTAAGGAGACTGGTGGGTGCGCCATGTTTCAGGTGTTGCTGCTAATGTTGGAAATTGCATCGTCAAAGAGTTTCTTGTATTGGCAATCTGATAGTATTTTTGGATGCGATTTTGGAGACTGAGTAGAATCTTTAGAAAATCAAGATAGACGGGTGGCGTATATAAAACGGGAGTACCCCGAGAAAAACCAACTTTCACTACCCTAGAAGAAAGAGACATATATGGTTAGCACACTACATATTAACCCCCCCACGTCAAAATTGTGGGTATTCGATCTACAGATCCCCGCCCGTTGGTATTGTGATTCTCCCCAATCACGAGTTGCCTTCGGTTCCTTTTGATTTTTGTGGTATTCTCAGGTAGGACTTAAAACAATCAGTTAAGTATTATGTCCGCCGATATAGAGATACAGCGATTTGTATACATAGTTTGATTAAGTCAAACTGGACAAGAATTCATTTTCTATCTTCTTATCAACAACTAGACACTAGACAATTCTAGATGACTTCATTCGATAGTTACATAGTTTACTTGAAACTATGCTTTACTTCAAGCGTCCCCAGTACTTCCCAGAACATCAACAGAACAGTTCCAGTAATCAGGAAAGAGACAATTATATTTTTACACGACTACAACTACATGTATCCAAAACGTCGACACCAAGACAATAGAAATAATGACTCCTCTAGTGTATAAGTCGCTAGCAAAAGCAGAAACAGCTGTACAGGTCCTGATCATGTGTGTATGTGCCTAAATGCGATATTAGCGTCGTTTCCAGTTCTGTATATTCTGTTCACGTACATCATCTAACTAAAAACTGGCAAAAGGTACGAAATGTTCAAACTTTTACCCATATATAGCTAAATGAAGGTATTGAGTTTGTTATATTGTTAAAAGTAAATAACAACTTCTATTTTATTCAGCTAAGCACCTTCATTCTCAAAAGTTTTTGTAATCCAAACTACAATATCTATGATGGAAATGGATATTTCATAGCTCATATACCTGCTACTTTCTACATCTTTAACAACTAGTATTTATATACTCTTAACGTTT
>NW_013747489.1:0-1485 GCF_000517525.1 Limulus polyphemus
AGCGGAATTCATAGCCAATAATTTGCCATCTCTGCGCCTCTGATATCTGTCATCTTGCCTTTCTTACTTAAATGATTTTGCATTCAGAAATTCGGGACTTAAATACAGATTTGATGCACGAGAAAATAGTGCATATTGGACGTGAAGAAGGGAGTAAGTTGCACGTGGAGAAAAATACGCGCCTGATTTAAATGTCACACCTGAACGCTCACATCCTTTTAATTATGTTTGAAATTATGAACATTGCTCAACATCATGAAAATTAAACCTTATTTACAATAAGCAATCCTGAAAAATATTTGGGGGTGCTTAACTTTTTTCCAGGTGTATAGTTAATGTATACAAACTAATGCAAGTTTAAACATACAAACTACTGTCAGTTAATACATAAAAAACACTTATAGGTAATATAAACCTTAAAGTGTTTGTACAGTATTGTTAAAAAAATGTAAGGGGAAGTAGGAAATATTCTTTTAATAATATTAAACAAACATGTTACTGAGAAAATATTATTAAATAACAGTAAAAAAGTTACTGCTAACTACTGGCAGTTTTATATTCAAAATTTAAACTACTTTATTATCATTATATATGAATAAATTTGCCATCAAAATGTAGTTTATAAATGAGATTTTCATGTTATATAAGTTTAAAGTTCTTAATTTTATAAGAAAAAGTTTTTTAAAATCCTCAATCTCCTCTAGTATGAGAATTGTGGTATTTGTTATCTAATTGTTCCCTATTTTCTAATTTATTTACCACCCCTCTGAAAAGTACAAAATGTAACATACATTACTCATTATAATACAGATATTGCTAAGGCAATGTATAATTTTTATAGCTTTCAACTGTGTTCGTTTGCAAGGCTACAAACTAGAAAATCAGACCCAATTGTCATGCCCATCTGTCACATCCTCTATTTCACAAATTACCAATAGTTTCCTGACGTTTTATACTATATTATTTATAACCAACAGAAATCCAAAGTTTTAATCTATCAAATGATGTATTGTATTGCATTGTTCTCTGTCAATATATTGTGTATTTTGCTTCTAGTGTGAAACTTCTTCTCACAATATACATATTCACAAACTTCGCTAAATTTTTAAAGGTTCTTATTGCAGTTAGAAAGCCTGATATATTATGATAGTTATAGGACATTGTCTGCTACGTGCATGTTGCTGTTCTGTGTTTTTAGGTGCATTATTTAATTAATTCAAAATTTAATGTACTAGTAAAACTAGTAAAAAAAACTGGCTTAATTTTCATCAACAGTTGTTACCAAAAAAACAAGAGGTCACAGGTAAGAACCACATTTCTTCTTTTTCATGTATATTCTTTACTTATTATTATAAAATTAACTAAAATGTAAAAATGTAGAAACCTATTAGATTAAGTAGCATAATAAAAATTCTACACGAGGTACGTTCATGTGTATCACATAATTCAATATGGTAGCTTGAGAAACATGTTCTCCAAGTGATT
>NW_013747490.1:0-1481 GCF_000517525.1 Limulus polyphemus
AGATAGGGTAAAGAAAATAACCGATAAGCTATAAAGTTTTCCTGAAAAATCTTTGAAATACATTTAGGAGGTGTTAGGGATTACACAAAGGAAATATGAGATTTTTGAGATGAGAAAAAAGTATTTTTAATTTTAACATGAAAATTACTTTGCACAAGGACTTTTCAAAACAAATACTCAATGCATTCATGGACAAATATTTGTTATATTTTATTAAAAATACTTCACTAAGAAATATGACATTTGTTTGTGAAAGATTTGTAATACTAATTGAAAAGCTTCCATATTTCGTGAAGATATTCTTACTATATTGAGAGCTATAAGTATTAAATCTATAAAGACTTTAAACGAGTACAAAAAGGTAATTTGGTCACTCAAATTGACCTAGCCCATGTTGACAGTGTTAATGAGAATCTGTTTAATTCTTCTGTATTAAGTGTTTATATCAAATGTTGTTTTTTAATTCAGTGTTAAAAAAATTTCCATGAATTTTGTGTTAAAGAGCATTCTGATGAGAATATTATGCACTTTTAATCATTATTAAAAGGATTGCATTGTACTGTAAAGTATATTATGTCCTGACAATGGAGTTTTTATTTTGTAGCATGTTAAACTTGATATTACTTATGTTAATGGGCTTTTCTTTATGTATTGTATATCGCTTTAAAGAGTTTTAATTTTGTTTCATCATTAAAGAGTATTTTGATGAAATTAGTATTGATTTGTATTTCTTTGTTCAAGTTGTGTTGTCTGTATTTACATGGATGATAGAAGGTTACCATACTCAAGCACATGTAAAGATATTGTTGATTATAAAATCTAAAGATGTAGGTCAGGCGATACCTTATGGTTACAACTTATTTTCTACTAAGAATTACTAGTCATGTGAGCAACACATACATTTGCTCAGTAAACCCTCATTAGTAGATCTTCAGTGAACATGGTAGGAAATACATTCCCACGTAGTCTCCTCAAAACATTCACACAAATGGGAAGTTCTCTTGGGAAATGCTTTAAAGCTTTCAAGTTGGTCCTGTGGAAAACTGATCCATGGTACAACTCATTGATAACTGTATCACGGTGTCTATCTCTGAGCCAATACACTTCAAGCTTTTAGATCCTTGAAACCTTTAATGGAATGGTTCAGGTTCTCCTTTGCTGTTTCCTTGAAAATTAATTGGCTTATGTACATAATATCACCATTAGCTCTGAATGCCAACTTCTCAACCAAAATCCATCCCAAATGTTCCAGGAAGTCCTTCATCATCTTATTGGGGTCCAGAATTATGCACATACTGATGAATGTGACATTATGAGGCTCATTCTTCAATGCAATGATGCCATCATATTGACACAGTGTGTCATAACATCCCATTTTGACTTCTGCTACTAGATGTATTTTTAAGTTTTGTTAGTATCTCTTGTTGGCCAGGAAGGCTCTTCACTTCCTCCAAAATCTGTTGGGTCACAGCAAGGTGTCT
>NW_013747491.1:0-2736 GCF_000517525.1 Limulus polyphemus
CTTCCACTACTGATAAATTAATAGAATCGTGTCCTTACATGTAGTTTAACTCTTGTTAGCTTCGAAAGAAAATCCTGGTGGTCAGGAAATATATTATATGTTTACATCTCCTTCACATAGTACTGAAATTATGTTTTCTTTGTGTGTGTGTGTACGTATCATAGACGTTTTTGTACCCTTTTCGTGTATTTTCTTATATTAATAAAGACTTTAGCTGTATTTTCTCTGTGGATGGCCATTACTTGTTCATAGACGGTTTGGTTTAATTTTATTTGTTTCATATATTCGTGCAAAATCACACAAGAGTTATCTGTGCTCAGCCGTCTTTAATTTTAAACTTATCGACTGGCGGAAAGAAAGCTAGTCAAGAGCACCCATCGCCAACTTTTAAGTTACTCTAATCAAATAGGGAGATTTGATCTCCATGCTTATAACGCACCCACCGCCTCCAAGTGCTGAGCAGATAATTACAGTACGCGTGACGCGAATCGAGGACTCTTATATTGACAGTCCGGCGTGCTAACCATTAGGCTACGCCTGACTCATCACGTGCGAAGAGAATCGTTTTGATATGAGAAAACGCCTTATATGTCTGCGGACTTATAACGCTAGAATCCTAGTTTCGATACCCGTGGTAGGCAGAGCACAGATAGCCCATTGTGTAGCTTTGTGCTTAATTACAAATAAACAAACTCTCGCGTGTAAAATCTAGAAAGAAATATATATATATATATGTAAAGTAACATAATCCAAATACATCTTATTAAATGTCAACAGAAGTTACAGCAACTTATATATATATGTAAAGTAACATAATCCAAATACATCTTATTAAATGTCAACAGAAGTTACAGCAACTTGAAGATAGTAAAAAAAGTCAATAATTACAATATAACAGCGATTTATTTCTTAACTTATTTAACTTCCGGTAGCGTATAATATTTATCATGTCGTGTAAATTTCCAAGCGGTATTGATTTTCCTGTTAGAAAACCTGTCATAAACGTCAAACCTCTTACGTTTTGAATACCATTTTTGCATCGCCTACAAAAACTAGTGTTCCAACATTTTAACGTTAATGACTCCATATAATCTTCCACGTGATAAGCTTAGAGCCTACATTAAATTATTTTGTGATTTTCTTCTTTATAGTAACACGAAGTATAACCTATAAAAAAATCTTTACTTTACACCATACACATCCCTAATCTGACAACGATCGTCACAACCTGGCGTTGATTTACTACATCTTGGACTCCACCCTAATTAATTTAGAATGTAAATTAGTGACTAGCGCCATCTTTTGATAAGAGAGAACATCCTTAATCAATAATCCTGAAAACAGCTGAATCATGTTTTGTTTTGTATTCTTATCAAAGTGTACTTCTTACGATTAATACAAATTCTAATATTTTGTCTAATTCGCTGTGATAATACAAGATATGTAGTCTGTCAAGTTGAACATTCACACCTACGGTTTAATTCCTCAAATACACTTGTCTGGATAACACATGTAGTGTTTCATTACACTAATCATGATCAAGCAACATATGTGTAATTACATCACATAAATACTACATGTGTTATCCAGACAAGTGTATTTGAGCATTACAATAATCATGATTAAGCCACATGTGTGTAATTACATCACATAAATACTACATGTGTTATCCAGACAAGTGTATTTGAGCATTACAATAATCATGATTAAGCCACATGTGTGTGTAATTTGCATCACACAAATACTACATGTGTTATCCAGACAAGTGTATTTGAGCAGTTGTTACTATTACAAACTATCTGTATCGTATCTAGTCTTTGCTACACATAGATTCACACAAAACACCGTATTTTTGTATATCCAGAGTAGTTTTTAATTAACCCCCGTACAATTGTTACTATTACAAATTATCTTGTTTGATGTCGTATCTAGTCGTTGCTACACATACATTCACACAAAACACCGTATTTTTGTATATCCGGAGTAGTTTTTAATTAACCCCCGTACAATTGTTACTATTACAAATTATCTTGTTTGATGTCGTATCTAGTCATTGCTACACATACATTCACACAAAAAACCGTATTTTTGTATATCCAGAGTAGTTTTTAATTAACACCCGTACAATTGTTACTATTATAAATTATCTTGTTTTATGTCGTATCTAGTCGTTGCTACACATACATTCACACAAAACACCGTATTTTTGTATATCCTGTACGGTTTTTAATCAGCATCTTTACAGTTGTCAGTACTACAAATGGTCTGGTTTTATAAGAGGGTAGTTTATTTATCTTGAGTCAGTTGAAATGGAAATGTTTTCGTTTTGATTTGTAAAATAAATTACATCATTCACATCCATGGTGATTTACATTTAAATTTTTTCTATAAGTCATTCTTATAACACAAGGTGTTCTTTAAAGGAAAAAAAAAGTAACACATTCTAAACACATTTGCCAATCTCACTCGAACTGAACAGAGTGCTGACCTCTTAGAGGCTGCAGTTTTAACGTGTTTGGGTTAATAAAAGATACTACAGAGAGAACTTATTATATATTTCCTTCCCAACTTCGATTCATAGTATGAAGAGCCTATCGCCAATTTTTCCGAGGACTGATATTCGTATTCTCTTGTTAGGATAAGGGTTCTTCAGCAGCAATCAAGGTGTCCTTTAATTAATAGTTGCAAGAGCATAATACCATTCTTTCCGAGGACTGATATTCGTATTCTCTTGTT
>NW_013747492.1:0-1484 GCF_000517525.1 Limulus polyphemus
AGTTTAAGTACATATACCTTACAAAGAAAAATCGTAGTGTTCTCAGATCTTTAGCTTCTCTACCTTCTGCTCACATTCAGGTTACGGGAAGTTAAGTCCAAAGACCAGCTAAGTTGCTATAATTAATTAGATGAAGAGATTTGAAATAATGTAATCATTATTTATGTATTCATTACCAACATTAACATCTATAAGTCACCGCTATGAGAAACTGGTGTCAGTCTCATAATTAAAATTTAAAATTGATGTGAATAATTAAAATGTAAACTAAAAATTCACATATTAACTAAATGATACAATGAATAATAAATATACAAATCCAAAACGAAACTTTCTACTTCACACTCTTTCCCAGTTAGAAAAAGTGATTACATTAATCAGCTTAAAATTTGAAGTACTTACTTTTAACGTTATACTGACATCCTTTGCAATTTAAATACAGATACAGTTCAAGGATGAAACCATTTTCTTATATATTCGACTTTACCTTTCGGTTCTAGTTCAGCTTAACGAAGTTAGAGTTCTAAGTCCGGTTAATCTGCAATAATTGAATAACATATCATGTACATACTCTTTACCAATATTAATATCTGTGACGTCACTGATAGGGGAAACTGATGTCAGTCTCATAATTCATACAGATTAAAAATTGGTGCGATTAGCTAGAAGGTGAGTTAGCGTTGAAGATAAATAAAAATCCAGAGCTTAACTAAACGATAGAATGAATAAACGAACGGTAAAGAAATTCATAACAAAATAATATGCTATCTCACACTCCTTCCGCTTTAGACAAAGAATGTGATAATATTAAATCACTGCTTATAAATCCCCAATTTTAATATTCTTACTTTTAAGGCCATCGTTATACTGATATTATGAATCTCCCACAGTTAAGTACAGATACTAGGAAAAGTTGTTTATGTTCTTAACTCTTCAGATTGATCTTAGTTTCCTGCTGTAGTTCCCCTTACAGGGAGTGCTTGACTTGGAAGACCAGCTAGGTTGAGCAGATGATTCGTTAAATCGAAGGATGAGATGTGGACACGTCAAAAACAAATTATCTTATTAGAGAGGGGGAGGAACTCTCCAAGTCTTCTGTCGCCACTTCTTTTTCTGCAACGACATAGAACGATGAGCATTTTCTGGTGTAGAAATAATTCTGTCAAGAAAATATTCTCTTCACTTTAGACAAGTAAAATTGTTCTACCATTAAATTGATTTTAATATAAAAAAAAATGGAGTAACAAAAATAATAAGTTTAGACATTTCATTACATCTTAGAATAAGTTTTAGAATAAAATAATTTAGTACAGAAGATAATGAATATATTCTTAATAACAGCAGTAGTAAATTAACTACTTTTAATTGTGTCCGGAAGATACTAACGGTTGTAGGCTTTTCACTGTAGCTTTCGATGTATTTAAACTTTAGATATTGTCTGTTTAATATCTGTAAATAGTACTGTTCGTTCTTTTACGGTTGCA
>NW_013747493.1:0-1484 GCF_000517525.1 Limulus polyphemus
AAGTGATTTCTTTACTCAGGGCATTAACAACCCGATTGTTAGACGATAAGATAAGAATGAAGACTATCATTTAATAAATGTTTTGATATATAAATTGTTCAAGTTTTTCATCTAAAAAAAGTGGCATTAATATATTGACGACCTAATATGTTTAACCCTCGCAAAAGATACCATTTCAAAACAGCTAACGGAAATTTTTAAATAAAAGTTTTGATAACAAGATATAGTTTTAGTTTCTTCGTAAAGGATTTTTCTATAAACTGTTTACTAAGACACACATCAATCAATAATTCTAAGAACCCTGTTTAAAATTAGTAATATTGAATAATATATTTCTGTATATAAAATGTGTATTTAAAGGATATTCATGAACTTCGTCATCTCATCAAGTTTGTAGACATTAGAAACCTACGTCATTAACGTTTTACTGAGCAGATAAACCATGAACAGCTCCATAGATAGATAGGTTCTGCTCCAAGTGGTCTATATGATTAACTAGAATATTTTTAACAGCGTCTATGGCAGGAGAAAAGTTTAACGATTCCCGCCATCTTTATGCTTTACCTACAACTGTGTGGTGAATCTAGTTAATGAAAAGTTGAAAGGTTAGTTTTCTACGGTTAAATATTATTTATTCTTCTTTCTACCTATGCTAAACAAATACGTTTGTATATTTCGAGACCTTACATTTGTTAAAGGAAAACCTAAGCCAGATAAAGACAATAAAGATGTTTTATAAGGTATAGAGTGGGGGAAAATGACAAAGTTCCATCCAAAATCAATCATCTCTACTTGATTAATATATAGAAGTCACTTCTATATCAGTGAGAGGCTTTAAGAAACATTATTCATTATGATGTATAAATAGTGACTTCTTAAATCAATCAGAATTACGCTTCTGCATAAGATGTATTAACGTTATGATGAACATTGAATAATTTTTTATTATATTCAGTCTCTGATATTACGTATCACGTTTAGCAGTTGTAGATTGGTTTTAATTGTTAACACATAAACAAATGTAGTTACCAATGAACAAAAGTTTCTGTGTGTAAATATGAACATTAAAACAGCGAAAGTTCTTATCTTTGATGGTGTTTATTGGAAAATAATTAGTAAGGTTTAATTCCTGAACAAAAGTGAAATCGTTAACTAAAAGACGAATTATAATTAAACTATAGATAAAAGAAAAGGTGGAACATGTTTTGAATTCTGCTATTGATATTGTTACGTCTCCGTTCGTTAGTTAATTTTCCGCAGATTCGTTCCGACGAAACTTTAGCGACACAAGTCCTTTCTTAAATAAAACTGGTTTATTCTTTCTAAATATAACCTTACGATACACTTAATTTCAACAGTCGCGCTATAACAAACGCTATAATTCACAACAAACGTCTCACCTGCTCAACAACATTCTCTCTCCGCAGTTCAATTACACATTCATTACTTTGCCTCAGTTCTTACTGGTTTATATATATAAGACT
>NW_013747494.1:0-1501 GCF_000517525.1 Limulus polyphemus
CGTTCCTCTTCATAACATTTATTTAGAATCAGATCTAGTTTCGGGACCAGTTGTGGTTGGAATAAGACCTACTCTGTCAATTAAGGGTGTATCATTATTGTTGGGAAACAATTTAGCTGGGGGAAAAGTTGTTGCCAAACCTAAAATGGTTAGTAAGAATCTAAGAATGATGTTGTCGTTGAGGAGAATCCCGATGTGTTTTTCTCGTGTGCTGTGACTCGAGCTCAGGCTAAGAAATTAAGATAAAAACAAATGATAGACATGGATTCTGAGTACGATGATATAGATTTGTCTCAGACATTTTTTGGATCTGACGAGGATCTTGTGGATAATTGTCCTACTGATGATTCCTCGGTAAGGGATAATGATGGACATGAGGGATCTGATTCACCTAGTGAAGTTCCATTTACCAAAAATAAACTCATCACTGAACAAGAAAAAGATCTGCAGATCTCTTCACTATTTAAATATGTACTCCCAAAAGATGAACTGGAGAAAGTTCCGAATGGTTATTTTTTCAAAAATGGTGTGCTTTTGAGGAAATGGACACCACCAGATGTGCCAGCTTCAGAGGACAAAGCTAGCTAGCTTCCCGTTAAGGGAATCGTACCTACATCAACTCGTAATTACCTCGCTCACCGTGAACCTTCGATAAGATATTGTTGCGTCATCGAGGTCACGTGACTGGTGTGGCGCCACCTATTTTCTAGAACTATCCTGTACCTTGGCGAATGCTCTAGTATTTACTAAATATAGGGTAGCCTGGTATATAAAAGAGGGTGACAACGTGACGGGACAAGAATGTGTGTGTAGGTAATGAGTAATTGAACTGCAGTCAGGGTAGCCTGGTATATAAAAGAGGGTGACAACGTGACGGGACAAGAATGTGTGTGTAGGTAATGAGTAATTGAACTGCAGTCAGAGAGAGACGTATTATTGAAGTTAACGTTCGTTCGTTATAGTGTTTGTTTTAGCGCGAATATTGAAATTAAGTGTATCGTAAAGTTATATTCGGAAAGAATAAACCAGTTTTATTAAGTAAGGACTTGTGTCGCTAAAGTTTCGTCGGAACGAAGTTACGGAAAGTTAATTAACGAACGGAGACGTAACAAATTGGTGTCAGAGAGTGAGATATAAAAAAGAAACAAGAAGAACGAGAAAAGAAACAAGAAGCACAAGAAGAGAAATTACAACAGTTGTTAGAGGAAAAAGAAAAGAAACAAGAAGAACGAGAAGCGAAATTACAACAGTTGTTGGAGGAAAAAGAAAATAAACAAGAAGAGAGACAACAGCAGTTGTAAGAAAACCTGTAACAATGGCAGCTCGAACAACAAAATAAACAAGAAGAGAAATTACAGCAATTGTTGGAGGAGAAAGAAAATAAACAAGAAGAGAAATTACAGCAGTTATTGGAGGAGAAAGAAAATAAACAAGAAGAACGAGAAAAGAAACAAGAAGAGAGACTACAGCAGTGGCAACTGGAACCAAGAAAGGAAACAAG
>NW_013747495.1:0-1483 GCF_000517525.1 Limulus polyphemus
GGGTAGGCGGATATATATAAGAGGGGAATGTAACGTGTCTGGGTAGATAGTGAGTAATTGAACTGCAGTCACACGGTATTATTGAAGTTAACGTTCGTTCGTTACAGTGTTGTTTTAGCGCGAGTATTGAGATTAATTGTATCGCAGAGTTATATTCGGAAAGAATAAACCAGTTTTATTAAGTAAAGGCTTGTGTCGCTTAAGTTTCGTCGGTACGAAGTTACGGAAAATCAATTAACAAACGGAGACGTAACAGTTACATTTCAATTAATGGTCAGCAGAGTAATGAGCTGTATGGGCGAAGGGGTAAGAGTAATAATTGATAAATTAATTAATAGGATAATTAGTTAATTAATTAATTAAAAATAATAAAAAAATTACACATATATATATATATATATATATGTACATTCCCGTGTATATACACATGAAGGTGAGGCAAGTAGGCAGTAGTGAAGGCAAGTCCAAGGCGTAGCAGAGGCCTGTTGATCTTTGAAGAAGGAGCAAGTCGGCAGCCGATTTTGACAAGTTATCGAAACAAAATGAAGCAAACGGGCATTTACAGAGCCTGGCGGGGATCAGTGGATCAAGGTGCCAAGGCTGGGATCTATGGATCCAATGCCTGATTAGATCTGGCACGCTTATATACAAGAATAGAGGGCGCGTAGAAAAGACTAGAGTTGCCACGAACAGACATGATCCTTCTAGAATCTCATGACGTGTTACTAGGTCCACGTGACTTCCGCTGTCGTAACAGTGCATTTCATTAACCCCTACAGTGAAAATGTTTACCAGGTCGTTCCTCACCACAATTTATTGTTTTGTGGTCTTGACCCTCCGATTCTTTCTGAGAGCAACAAATCTAAATAATTTCTCTTTCCATAGGCTCTGCGTATACCAATATGTTTTGGCATATTAAGTAGTCATGAATCCACAGTCGTCCCTTTTGTATTACATGTTATGTCTATATAGATGTGTTGCGTCAGCAGTCACATGACCGCCGTGACGCAACGTTTCTAGAACTATCATGTACTTTGTCGAATGTTCAAGGTCTTACTAGAAATAGGTTACGCTGGTACATAAAAGAAGAGAAATGTAATGTGTGGGGTAGATAGTGAGTAATTGATCTGCGGTCGGAGTATTATTGACGTTCGTTGCTATAGCGTTTGTTTAGCGCGATTGTTGAGTGTATCGGTTAAGTTATATTCGGAAAGAATAAACCAGTTTTATTAAGTAAAGACTTGTGTCGTTAAAATTTCGTCGGAACGAAGTTACGGAAAAATCAATAAACGAAACGGAGACGTAACAAATTGGTGTCAGAAGTGGGATTGGAAAAAAAAGAAGAGAAATTACAGCAGTTGTTGGAGGAGAAAGAAAATAAACAAGAAGAGAAATTACAACAGTTGTTAGAGGAAAAAGAAAAGAAACAAGAAGAACGAGAAAATAAACAAGAAAAGAAACAAGAAGAGCGACAACAGCAGTT
>NW_013747496.1:0-1485 GCF_000517525.1 Limulus polyphemus
TACCTGAGTTCTAGAGCCACTACCAGTGCTCTATAGTTGTGCTTGTCGTCTGCTGACAACTGTTCAAGTATTTCTAGTGGTTGTCCCTTCAAGCTCGTTCCCAGATATACTGCTTTCTGCTCCTCTGTCCACCTATTCATTTCTGCCAGGAGCTCAAATTGTGCTCTGTATGCTTCCCATGGTACCTTCCCATCGAATTCCTGTGGCTTCCTTAATACTGGATCACTCCTATTACTGATATTCATAGCTGGGATGTGACTTCTAACAGGACTGTAGATGTCTGCATTAGGGTTTAGCTGCGGGGTCTGGAAGGGGCTTGCTATTGTCTGGGGCTGATTAAGTCGATGGTTAATGTATCCTTCTTGTGTAAAAGACAATAGATCATCCTTTAATGTATTTAATTTGCTTTGAAATTTACTAATGTTTTCCACTTGTACTTCTTGCCAGTGTCGTTGACTTTCCTGTAGTTGCTGCTGACTTTCCTGCAACTGTTGGAGACCTTCTTCCTGTTTCCTTTCTTGTTCCAGTTGCCACTGCTGTAATCTCTCTTCTTGTTTCTTTTCTTTTTCCTCCAACAACTGCTGTAATCTGTCTTCTTGTTTCTTTTCTTTTTCCTCCAACAACTGCTGTAATCTGTCTTCTTGTTTCTTTTCTTTTTCCTCCAACAACTGCTGTAATTTCTCTTCTTGTTTCTTTTCCTTTTCCTCCAACAACTGCTGTAATCTCTCTTTTTGTTTATTTTGCTGTTCGAGCTGCCACTGTTACAGGTTTTCTTGCAACTGCTCTTGTCTGTCTTTTTGTTTATTTTCTTTTTCCTCCAACAACTGTTCTAATCTCTCTTCTTGTTTATTTTGTTGTTCGAGCTGCCACTGTTGCAGGTTTTCTTGAAACTGCTGTTGTCTCTCTCTTCTTGTTTATTTTCTCATTCTTCTTGTTTCTTTTGCTGTTCTAGTATTGCTGCCATCAAATCTGCTAAGCTGTAGTTTGATTTGCCGCCTCTTGGTTTCATCTTCTTCTATTTTTTTTTCTGTCCCACTCTCTAACACCAATTTGTTACATCTCTGGTCGTTAGTTAATTTCCCGTATAATTTCTTTCCAATGAAACTTTAGCGACACAATTCATTTCTTAAATAAAACTGGTTTATTCTTTCTGAATACAACTTTATAATACACTTAATTTCCACAGTCACGCTATAACAAACGCTATAATTCACAACGAAGGACTCACGTGCTCCACTCAATCTCAGTCTTTCTCTGTCTGCAGTTCAATTACCTTGTTGCCGTCAATTCTTGGTGGTCTTATATGCAAGAATACCGTACATCTAGTAACCACTCGAGGCTTCAAGAAGGGACATGAATTTTCTAGAAGCGCATGACGTGTTATTAGCGTCACGTGACCTCCGCTGTCGTAACAATATGTAACCCATTGAAAAATGTTAACTTTCGTTATCATATTGTTGCATCAGCGAGGTCACGTGACTAGTA
>NW_013747497.1:0-2832 GCF_000517525.1 Limulus polyphemus
AAGTGGTACACAATTTCATATCTTGAAAATTAAAACGCTTCTTGTTGCAGTTTAGAAAGGTAAATTTTTGATATATTGTATCCCAGTATTAAATATTCGTATACATTGTATTTCATACCAGAAAATTCAGGTGCCGTCGTGTCCCAGTACAGAAAGCTCCGTTACATGTTATCCCGATACAGAAAGTTCAGATACATTGTATCCCAGCACAACAAGTTTAGATTCAGTGTATCCCCGTGCAAAAATTTAGATACATTACATCTTATGAAAGACAGTTCAAATGAATTTTATTTCTGTACAAAAAGTTCAGATTCACTATAACCCTCTATTTTTAAGTAACTATTATACGGTGTTAGTTCAAAATGATCCTAAAATTGTAAAACAGTGACCTAATGCAAAATTGTGAGCAAAAATTAGGTACCTATGCTGTTAATCAAAGAGTCAAGATAAACATCTAAATCGGTCTTCTCACGTGTACTAGCGAAGTTTATTCTGGCAATTAAAATTCTATTAACTTTAGGAAATTTTGGAAAATTTCCGAAACTTCCCTAAACTTCATTGTATTTATAAGATCTTATACAGTAAATTGAGCACACATAAACATGGCAACTCCTTTGATGAAAGGCCCGATATGGACAGGTGGTTAGGGCACTCGACTCGCAATCTGTGGGTCACGGGCTCGAATCCCTGTCTCACCAAACATGCTTGCCTTTTCAGCCGTGGGAGCGTTATAAAGTGACAGTCAATCCCACTATTCTTTGGTAAAAGAGTAGCCCAAGAGTTGGCCGTGGGTAGTGATCACTAGCTGCCTTCCCTCTACTCTTACACTGTTAAATTAGGGACGGCTAACGCAGATAGCCCTCGTGAAGCTTTGCGCGAAATTTAAAACAAACAATCACTCAATTTCTAAACCTAATATCGGAACTAACACCTAGTGTGTAATTGACAAGGCGCATCCACACGGGTTTGGTATTTCTACAAAGCATTTTGTGTGGGTTATCATTATTATCATTCATCTTCAGTCAGTATTTAGAAGAACTGATTTAAACAACTGGGACTCTATAGATCTAAAATTTCTGTTGTGACAAATTGGACCTTAACTTTCTGTAACGTCATACAACCTGTTTCGAATTTCTTAGAAAGTGAGTTGTAATTTGTTTAAAAGCTTTTCTACATTTTATTATGAAACGTTTTAATATTAATTTTTCTTTTCACACACCACAAAGTAAATATAAAACGTAAAAAGTAAAATTTTTGAACAGTTAATAATGTAGACCTTTACGAAGTTCGCTTTACTTATAAAGTATACGCTGATAAAATACAAGGAGCCGACATAATTTTCATTATGCGAATTTTACATCTCGAGACCGTACGTAGAAACCATGATTAGTGATATTTTAATGATCAATAATTTGTGTATTAAACTATTATTACCTGGTGATATTTTAATAATTCAACCACAAATGATCAATAATTTGTATTATAAGCTATTATTACGTGGAGTTATTTTAGTAATTAAACCATAAATAATCAATAATTTGTATTATAGGCTATTATTACCTGGAGTTATTTTAATAATTAAACCACAAATGATCAATAATTTGTATTATAAGCTATTATTACCTGGAGTTATTTTAATAATTAAACCACAAATGATCAATAATTTGTATTATAAGCTATTATTACCTGGAGTTATTTTAATAATTAAACCACAAATGATCAATAATTTTGTATTTCAATAAAGAACTTATTGTTATGGATAAAGAATCTAATGACATTTTTATGTCACAGGTGTTTCTAATTTGAAATCTTTGAACCTGATTTAATGAGCTGTGATACTAAACATATCAAATTTCTGTGTATTGACAAAATGTATCTTATTTTCTATAATGTCAAATAACTTTTTTCAGTTTCCTGTACTGTCGTAGAGTGTAATGTTTTACCAACATAAGTACGGAAGGAAAATCAGAGAAGCTTAATAAAATCAAACAATACCAGATTGATAAATAACCAGACATATTTCTATACGCTATTACTTCAGACATTCCTAATCGTGAGCAAATATTTCGCACACATATTCCATACTTATTTCATCTTCATTCACATTTTGTTTGTTTTTCCTGTTCTGCCATAAATAAATAATTTGTTAATTCCCACGGATTGATATGAACATGCATAAGTAACCACTATCAATCATAGAATTGTATACATTTTTAGATTGTTGAATGTTGATGTAAATACTAAAACCCTCTTTACTATCAAAACTTGTGTACTTGAGAATGATCGCACCAATGATCAAAACGTCGTGCCTGTTCTAAAAACATATCTTTTGTAAAAACTATAACTTGTAACAAAATAATAAGTACATTTTGTATTAACTGATTTTATATTAGTCCACATTTTTTTACTAATTTTGGAACATTTATAAGTTAATTAATAAATATACAGGGATACAATGTTTCTGAAGGTTCTATATCGAGATTTCAATACGAACAAGAACATTTCTCGAATAGTCTTACCGACACTTTACCGTTTCCGTGGAGCCAGTATTATGATAATTTCTCTCGTACGTCTCCGTGTAGTATACAGGCTGCAGAGAGTACTTTTGTGAAGGTCGGATAAAAAAACGTTTGATAACATGATCCGTCAGTGAAAATCTTTTATGGTGACAATAATACATAACAATTTGTTTGTAAATGGAAAATTAAAGATGTTATTAAGAGGAAAAAAGGCGAAAGAGAAAAGTAACTTTTCTATGAATTTCTAATATTTTGATACAAAACAGTCATTACATGATCTGTTCCGTAATTTCTGTCGTTTGCCCCTTCTTCT
>NW_013747498.1:0-2617 GCF_000517525.1 Limulus polyphemus
GAGCTAAAGATACGTGGACCAGCATTGTTTGTACAACAAAATAATTCACATTTCAAGGAACCTGTTCTTGAGCTAAAGATACGTGGGACAGCATTGTTTGTACAACAAAACAATTCACATGTCAAGAAACCTTTTTTTGAGCTAAATATACGTGGACCAACATTGTTTGTACAACAAAACAATTCATATGTCAAGGAACCTGTTCTTTAGCTAAAGATACGTGGACCAGCATTGTTTGTACAACAAAATAATTTCTATGTCAAGGAACATGTTCGGTGAGATTAAAATACGTGGACCAGGATTGTTTGTACAACAAAATAATTCACATGTCAAGGAACATTTTCAGTGAGCTAAATATACGTTTAGCAGCATTGTTTGTACTACAAAACAATTCACATGTCAAGGAACATTTTCAGTGACCTAAATATACGTCGACCAGCATTGTTTGTACAACAAAACAATTCACATGTCAAGTAACCTGTTCTTGGGCAAAAGATACGTGGACCAGCATTGTTTGTGCAACAAAACAATTCACATGTCAATGAACATGTTCAGTGAGCTAAAGATTTTTGGACTAATATTGTTTGTACAACAAAACAATTCACATGTCAATGAACATACAATGCTGGTCCAAGTATCTTTAGCTCAAGAATAGGTTCCTTGACATGTGAATTGTTTTGTTGTACAAACAATGCTGATCCACGTATCTTTAGCTCAAAAACAGGTTTCCAAACATATGAATTGTTTTTTTTGTACGAACAATGCTGTGCCACGTATTTTTAGCTCACTGAAAATGTTCCTTGACATGTGAATTGTTTATTGTATAAACAATATTTGTCGACGTATATTTAGCGCACCAAAGATGTTTTTTGAAATGTGAATAATTTTGTTCTACAAATAATGCTGGTCCACGTATCTTTATCTCACTGAATGTACAACAAAACAATTTACATGTCAAGGAACCAGTTCTTGAAATAAAGATACGTTGACCAGCATTGTTTGTACAACAAAACAATTCACATGTTAGGAAACCTGTTTTTGAGCTAAAGATACGTGGACCAGCATTGTTTGTACAACAAAACAATTCACATGTCAAGGAACCTGTTCTTGAGCTAAAGATACGTAGTCACGCATTGTTTGTACAACAAAAATTCACTTTTCAATGAACATGTTCAGTGAGCTAAAGATTCGCGGACTAGCATTGTTTATATAACAAAACAATACACATATCAAGGAAAATGTTACGTGAGATAAGAATACGTTTAGCAACATTGTTTGTAGAACAAAATTATTCACATGTCAAACAACGTGTTTGTGCGCTAAATATACGTCGACAAGCATTGTTTGTATAATAAAACAATTCACATGTCAATGAACATTTTCAGTGAGCTAAAAATTCGTGGACTAGCATTGTTTGTATAACAAAACAATTCACATGTCAAGGAACATTTTCAGTGAGCTAAATATACGTCGACCATCATTGTTTGTACAACAAAACAATACACATATCAAGGAAAATGTTACGTGAGATAAAAATACGTTTAGCAACATTGTTTGTAGAACAAAATTATTCACATGTCAAAGAACGTGTTTGTGCGCTAAATATACATCGACAAGCATTGTTTGTACAATAAAACAATTCACATGTCAAGGAACATTTTCATTGAACCAAAGATACGTGGACCAGCATTGTTTTGTACAACAAAACCTTTCACATGACAAGGAACATGTTCTTGAGCTAAAGATTCGTGGACCAGCATTGTTTGTACAACAAAACAATTCACATCTCAAGAAACATGTTCAGTGAGCTAAAGATACGTGGACCAGCATTGTTTGTACAACAAAATAATTCTTGTGTCATAGAACATGTTCGGTGAGCTAAAGATTCGAAGAAGAGCATTGTTTGTACAACAAAACAATTCACATGTCAAGGAAAATGTTCCGTGAGCTAAAAATACCTTTAGCAGCATTGTTTGTACTACAAAACAATTCACATGTCAAGGAACATTTTCAGTGAGCTAAATATACGTCGACAAACATTGTTTGTACAACAAAATAATTCACATGTCAAGGAACGTTTTCAGTGAACCAAAGATACGTGGACCAGCATTGTTTGTACAACAAAACAATTAAAATGTCAATGAACATGTTCAGTGAGCTAAAGATACATGGACCAGCATTGTTTGTACAACAAAACAATTCAAATGTCAGGAAACCCGTTTTTGAGTAAAGGTAAGTGGACCAGCATTGTTTGTACAACAAAACAATTCACATGTAAAGGTACATTTTTTGAGCTAAAGATACGTGGACCAGCATTGTTTGTACAACAAAACAATTCACTTGTCAGGAAACCTGTTTTTGAGCTAAAGATACGTGGACCAGCATTGTTTGTAAAACAAAACAATTCACATATGAAGGAACATTTTCAGTGAGATAAAGATACGTGGACCAGCATTGTTTGTATAACAAAATAATTTATTTGTCAAGTAACATGTTCTGTGAGCTAAATATAAGTGTATCAGCATTGTTTGTACAACAAAACAATTCACATTTCAATGAACATGTTCAGTGAGCTAAAAGATACGTGGACCAGCATTGTTTGTATAACAAAATTATT
>NW_013747499.1:0-1526 GCF_000517525.1 Limulus polyphemus
TTCTTTGCTCTTTCGAAAAAGTGATTTCATTAAATCACTAAGTTCCCTCATTATAACGACCTCATTATACTGACATCATGAATCCTGCCCAGTTTAAGTACATAACCTTACAATGAAAATTTGTTCATATTCTTCTATCTTCACATTGTCTATCTTCCGGCTCAGGTTACGGAAAATCCTCGAGTTCAAAGACAAGCTAAGCTGCAATAATTAATTAACTGGTTAGAACAACAGATTAATTCATGTGATAATTATTTGCATACTCTTTACCAACATTAATATCTGTACGTTACCGATATGGGAAACTGGTGTCAGTCTGATAACTCGTAGAATCTAAAAGTTAGTGCGATTAGCTAGGAGGTGAGTTAGCGTTTAAGTATAAACTGGAAATTGACAGATAAACTAAACGATAGAAAGAATAAGTTAACTAAACAAAACCATAACAAAATAAAATAGTTTGCTACCTCACACTCCTTTCGAAAACCTAAGTGATTACATTAATCACTCCTAAATTCCCAATTTTCGTATCCTTACTTTTAACGGCCTCATTAAACTGACATTATGAATCCTTTACAGTTTCAGTACAGATACCTTACAAAGAGAAATAATTCATCTTCTTGAATCTTCTTCTCTACTTTCCTGCTCTGGTTCACTTTACAGAAAGTGTTCGAGTTCAGAGACCACTTACGTTAAGTAGAAGACGTAGATGACTCATCGGTATATTTCGTCCAAGGATGAGAAGTGGACATACCAGAACAAGTCCTTTATTTTGATGGAGGGGGCGGAATCTCAAAGCCTTCTTGCGCCATTGAAATTTTCTGCAACGGCAGAGGACGATGAGCATTTCCTCTGGTGTCCACAGAATTTTCACTAGAGAAAATATTTATTTTAGACACGTAAAATTGTCTTATCATTAACATGATAGGACCTAATTTATATAAAAATGGAGTAACACAAGTAGTAACTTCGAATAGTCCATTCAATATTAGAATAAAGTTTACTACAGAATATAATTGATGTATTAACGATAGCAGTGACTTACCTACTTTTGTCCGAAAGAGACTAATGGGAGTAAGCTTGTCGTTGTAGCTTCCGGTGTTTTTCAACGTTGGATATTGTCTTCTGTATAACATTTATAGATAGGTCTGTTCGTTCATCTATGGTTCCAGGTGATGTTAAGTATTTTGTTTTCAAAAAGTTCTTGTTTGACATCTTTTAAACTATCAAGTAGCTTGCGTACAGTTTATGAATGAGCCAGAACTTCCCATTAACACGAAAGAACAATATAACATTAATAAGAGTTTAATATTTCTATAAATAAATAGAAAAATGAAAGGAAGAAAAACGTATATAAAACTTAAAACATCGAATAACAACATTTGAATACTATCTCACGTGAGAAAAGTTATTGAAACCTATGACAAAGTCTTTATTGAAACAATTAAAAGTTCATATTAACATTTACACACTTTTGCAACATAAATATCTGCAAGTCACCGGGACGTAATTGATTAGAATGCGAAGTA
>NW_013747500.1:0-2231 GCF_000517525.1 Limulus polyphemus
GTTTATTCACGACTCATTTATTCATGTAGGTTCTGGCATCAACCATTCAGAGTGTAAAGGAAGGTGTCTGTTTGTTGTAGAATATTTTATTAAAGCTACACAAGGGCTATCTATGCAGGGCTACAAGGACTAGGGAGAAGGCAGCTAGTGAATAGCATCCACCCCAACTCTTGGGCTACACTTGTATAATCAAATACAGGAATTTGACCGTCACATTTATAACTGCAAGTCCATGGATTCACATTCATGGCACGCTAACCACTGGGAAATACCCAGTCAGTAAAATAATTTTTTTTTTGTTATCTTGGGATTATAAACTTGGTTTAAAATAAATATTGTTTTAAAAATGTCAAAATTCGCGCTGTGTGCAATTTACTTCTTATATTAGTTGTAAAGTCAACTTATTTATACACACTTTGTGAAATATTCCAGTCCGAACCTTTCCCTGAAAGGAAAATAGCATATAAATTATCTAAATTTAACTTATTTGTGCTTAGCGGCCTCTACGTAAAACGGTGTAATACTGGAGTTTATATACACTGGAGTGTTCATGATGTTATATTTAGCGTCATCTAGTGCCCTATATAAACTAAAAGCAAAACATCGATTTTACATTTGTACAGCTTTATAGCACATTTAAGTCAGTCTTCGTGAACGTTATGATATATGTGATATCTTCAGTTTGTACTGGCACTAAACAATTCAAAATAATTTTCTCAAACATTTCTATTGTGTTTTAAAGGTGAAGAAACTATATGTCGATTATACTTTTTTAAAAGTATTTATCAGTTGTAAAATATCAAGATCCACGTAGGCCTGGAGCTAATATAATAATCAAGACACTCGGTAGTGTGTCGTGCGGTCAAAACAACCTGTTGTAGGTCACAGGAGCGATAGTTTAGTGATTTTTCACCTTCTGTAGCTCCGACTGTGGTAATCCAAACTATCGTATATATTCAGTGGGTGTGCTCTACTGGACTCTTACTTCACTCACCATATTTCAAGGCAATCCATAAGAAATACCTGAGATATAACATCTACAATATTGATTGAGTTTCTTCCTATTTTTGTTCTTCGCACCGAAAGTACGGAAACTTTATTTGACAGAAAAACATACTTAACTTTTATGAATTTTTTTTCAAATTTGGTACACTGATAGCTCATTACAACCTACAAGTAAGAGTCTTAATTTGGTGTAAATGTAAGCCACAGTGCAAAGTTATTCAACAAAACCGCTAAAATTTGACGAACATTTTTTGCACGCCTACGCAAAAAGTCACGTGAGATATCGGTCTGCTAAATACTCTTTAATTAGGATAATTTCATACAATTTAGTAAATTTGTGCTGAAAAGTTCGCTGTGAATAATCAATAATAACCGTTCACCCATATGATTCTTTTGAAATCTTGAACTAGAAACTGATAAACTAGTTTGCTTGGCCTGAACAATATTTATGTATCTGCACGTCCTTTAACCTTATAGTTTTGCTGCTCTAAATTAGCTATCTTTAATCCTAATGACAAAAAAACTCAAAACAGTCCACTTTTACTCTTTGGTGAAGCTGTAGTAAAAAATGTTGTCACGTGGTATTAGCATAAGATATTAGCATAAATAATGATGCTTTATATGACTGTACCGATTGCATGGGTGGTGATGACAAGAAACTGTTAATCTAAATTCCATGGCGTTAGTTGGTATAAAGGAAGCTATTAACACTGTTTTAGAGAGGAAAACTTCCACCATATATTTTAAAGAATATCGTTGGTTCTGTAAAGTTACGGTCTGTTTCGAACAATAGGGTTGCGATCCTAAAGCTAATGTTGGTTACTATCGAGTGTTACTTTCTTACTTGCTGTGGTTTGTTGGTGTGATTAACTAAAAGTCATGATATCTAATCAAAAACACCTTAGGTGTTTGCCCGGCATGGCCAGGTGGTTAGAGCGCTCGACTCACAATCCTCGTCACACCAAACATGCTCGCCCTTTCAGTCGTGGAGGCATTATAATGTGACGGTCAATCCCACTATTCGTCGGTAAAAGAGTAGCCCAAGAGTTGGTGGTGGGTGGTGAAGACCTTCCCTCTAGTCTTACACTGCTAAATTAGGGACGGCTAGCGCAGATAGCTCGGCGTGTAGCTTTGCGCGAAATTTAAAACAAACAAACGTTAGGTGTGAAAAAAAAATGCGGCCAAAAAAGGATTTAGCGTGCGGCTTAAAGGAATGAAATCAAAAT
>NW_013747501.1:0-1901 GCF_000517525.1 Limulus polyphemus
CGACATGATAAATCTACATGCAGTAAACATGGTGGCAATACGTCAAATCACAGAGTATACCAAGGTACTACACAACTTTTTAGTTGGTCATATCTGTGATGTTAACATATACTTCTGATATCAGTAATATAGTATACATTGACGACATGATAAACCTACATGCAGTAAACATGGTGGCAATACGTCAAATCACAGAGTATACCGATTACTGTTATCAAATTACTTACTTGCTCCTAAAGATGATCCTTAGTTCCACTCAGCACTAATTTATCAAAATCACATTTCTTTAGACAGAGACAACAGGGATAAACTCCCGATGCAGAGATGTCCGGCCAGGCGTGTGAGGGTCATGTCCCCATGCAATAAACTCCCGATGCAAGGATGTCCGACCAGGCATGTGGGGGGGTCATGTCCCCAGTTATTTACAGCTAATGGACAAATGTAGTATAGTGGGCAAATGCTGCTCAATATGTTTGTTTTTTGCAAATGCAGAGAAACAATACATATATATATATATGGACATAACACAAAATTAATAATATTTTATTTCTAAAATCGGTACTATTTTCTTCACATCGTAAATGTACGTCTAACGTAAGAACACTATGAAATATGATCAATTAATTCTATAAGAGGTAGAATATTAGACACATGCAGCGGGTCATGTGTTCAAATCTTCGTCATCAAAAATGCTCGCCCGTTCAGCCGCGTGGGCGCTATTATGTGGGGTCAATTCTACTATTCATTGGTAAAGAAGAGTAACTCAGGAGTTGGCGGTGGGTGATGTTGACTAGCTGTCTTCTTTCTAGTCTATCGCTGCTAAATTAGGAACGGCTAGTGCAGATTGCCCTCGAATAGCGTTTCCCGAAATTCAAATATCAAATCAAAATTAAAACTTTCGTTCCACCAGACTAGATCTCAGAGAAACGTGAAATAAGTGAGACTGGAAAAATAGGTACTAAAATATACCAGTCAGGCATTAATATAATACTGTCATATGTCTCACAAATTTACTGTTATATCATGTAATATAATGCCTTTCAAACTTTGCGTGACTTTATAGCTAAATCATGCAAAACTAGCCCTAAAATCAACTTATCTAGTAATGTATACTAATTACGACAAAAGTTAACCCTAAGAACGGTAGATGTGGCTCCATCTTAAAAAGATAATTAAAGGTCGAAAGTTAGGCCTACGGTTGGAAGCCCAGTTCGAGCGATAAGCACTGATGAGTTCAACTATATATAGATGTGATGTACTGATCTGTCCAATATATTATACTGGCGATAAGCACTGATGAGTACAACTATATATAGATGTGATGTCCTGATCTGTCCAATATATTATTATACTGGCGATAAGTACTGATGAGTACAACTATATATACATGTGATGTCCTGATCTGTCCAATATATTATTATACTGGCGATAAGTACTGATGAGTACAACTATATATAGATGTGATGTCCTGATCTGTTCGTGCTTATCGCCAGTATAATAATATATTGGACAGATCAGGACATCACATCTATATATAGTTGTACTCATCAAATATATTATTATACTGGCGATAAGCACTGATGAGTAGAACTATATCTAAATGTGATGTCCTGATCTGTCCAATATATTATTATACTGGCGAACCAAGACAATCACTTCATTGTGGAAACTTTCAATATACATTAGACTGAAATTCACCTTTATCTTATTAACTGTACTCGGCAGTGTATTGTATAGAGTTACAAGTCAGGATAACTGTACTCGGCAGTATATTGTATAGAGTTACAAGTCAGGATAACTGTACTCGGCAGTATATTGTATAGAGTTACAAGTCAGGATAACTGTACTCGGCAGTGTATTGTATAGAGTTCCAAGTCAGGATAACTGTACTCGGCAGTGTA
>NW_013747502.1:0-4465 GCF_000517525.1 Limulus polyphemus
CATTCAAATACACCATAAAATACCAATAACTTCACTGAATGGGTATTTAACTTCTTAGAAAACAGATCCGCGAAAGTCAAAATCAACAGTACTGTTTCCCAGCCCTTCACTTTCAAGCAGGTGTTTCACACGGGCCAGTTCTTAGCCCACTACTTTACACCCTGTTCGTTAACGATAAACTATTGGCGACCACACCTTTCACACAGCATCGCAATATGCAGATAACTTAGCGATATGGAGCCCCGCTTGGCCCCCTCCCCCTGTCCAGCTGCCACCAAAGTTTAAAAACCCCTAAATAAAATCACAAAATAGTGTAATAAATGGATAATAATTCTCAACTCCAACAAGATTCAAGCAGTTATCTTATATTGTGAATTAAACAAAAGACTAAAGAGAACCAAACATGTCGAATTTAAAGTCTACGATTCTCCTTCACAGTTTCGAAAAAAGCAAAATATCTTGGCTCTACAATTAACCCCAAACTAATTTGGCACACACACATATCATAGAACTTACTGAAAAACTTAAAACCAGAATAGCTTATCTTAAAAAAAATATGCCATCACAATCACGGGTGTAAACCACAAACAATAACATACCTCTATAAACCATTCATCAGGCCTACATGATAACCTGTAATATGAAACCATTCATCAGGCCTACATGATAACCTGTAATATTAAACCATTCATCAGGCCCAGATGATAACCTGCAATATGAAACCATTCCACTTCCTTACCCCACAAAAGCTAAAAAATCGAGTCACACGTTTAACCCATCGCATCCCACATTATACACCAACATGCTACGTTGAAAAAACGTACTACACTACCAACAGTACAAGAACGTATAATAAAACTCGCCACCAAACACTACAAAAAATCAACTAACTGTAACCCCTTTACATCTAACTTCCATATAATTGTTGCCACCCTCCAATTCTGGCGTAAATAAACACATCTTAGGTTTCTATGTGTATAACTCTGTTTATTTTAGTATCTTTGAGGTTCTCAAGTCTTCAACCTGGGTTTTCTAGGGAACTCCGCACCACCACCACACACCAAGGTTCTGACAAGAAATAAACTTATAAACACAACTGAACGTTATACCTCTCCACTATACTACAGCATGAGTTACTAAGAGAGCTTCATATTTTATATAATTCGTATAATCATTATTCGTTTAGTTTCTGTGTCATTTGAGCAGTAAACTATCATCTGACGTCATCAGGCTACCATAAGTAACAATTACAATCTTTGAATGACGTTAGCATTAGCACAAAATGTTTCTGAACGGGAAGAATTTCTCCAGTCAACAAAAAGTAATAACAGTTGAGAAACGCGATTGTTAAAGTATTCACTTATACTTTCAAAATACTTCATACATCAATTTCATATACAGAAAACATCGCCTAAAAGTTAGTTGTGACGTTCTCTATTTCATACAACAGAAAACACCACCTAAACATTAGTTGTGATGTTCTTTAGACTTTTATAGGCTGATTGAGATTATAGAGAGTTAATAAAAAGCCAGCTAATCGAGGCCTGAGGGGCAAGTGATCTTGAAGCAAGTAATGGTGATGAAGAAGAAGAGAAGTCGATTCAGACAAACTACGCCAACAGGAATGTTTAGTAGCAGTACTCTGTGTTTTGGTACAAAAACTGGAGCTTTCATGGCTTCCTGATTTTGTTTTTTGTCACTTGTTTTATTATATGACACATTTGGTTTTAACTGAAACAGAATATAACTCTGAATATTTGCTCATTAGAATAATTGTTTACATTATATACCAAATTAACTTAAAATGTTTTGATATCGATATGTTTCAAATTCACTCTGTGGTTTTTCTTTACTTATGGAATAACTTGAATAATGCACCTGTATTTTCTATTTGTTTTAAATAGCGAAGTACATCTTATTTTTATTCAACCATATGTTTATGAATCTGTGATTGTGAAATACTGTTCCTAATGTCTTTTATAATTCCTACAATTCAGCCGTGTTTAATTCTCGGTTCACATACAAACTTATGCATCCCTAATAATATAAACATTGTGCAGGCCAAACCATGGTTGCGAGTGTTTCATCACGTTTACTGTATACTTGGGATCTTGTTAAGTTGGAATATTAATTCTTAACCCTACAGATCATATTCTTCAAGGAAGACATAATCAGTACCAGTCAACATTGACAGAACCATTATGTTTGGCAAGGTTTCCAACATCGGTGTCAGATGCAGTCCATATTTGTCTTAGTTCCCAGCATACTTCACTGTAAAAGTTCTATCGTAACAGTGATAACATTTTCCTCTGCTAGCGAACAACTACAGTTGATTATTGTCACACAAGTTGAATTTGGAGTCATCTATAAAGAGCATCACCCTTCATCCTTTGTTCCTCCTACTGTTTGAAGTCTGATGCTTATTTCAACTTTTTTGGTTACCATTTCAAGTAGTGATCTTTGAGAATCTATCTATTATTGAGAGGCTGCTTTGTGGTAATGTGTATGTTATTGCTTTAATCGTAAAATAACGCCTGTACTTACAGATAGGTCGTTGGCAATAGCTATACTAATTTGTCGTTTATTACGCAAAGACCATGCCTTGAGTTTCTTAACACTTTTTAAGAGAGTGATATTTCTATCTCAATCGTTTCCATTAGCAACAGGACTAGGTTAACGTACTTTGCTCCGAATTTCTATATAGCCCTGACTGAAATATGAAATTTCGCCTCATTCTTTCGCATAGAGTAACCCTCACTAGACAATATTTTGATTTTTACATGTTTTAATGTGGTATTTCTGTCTATAATTCACCATGCTACTGCTGGGAATAGTATGATGCCTCTACTTTTATACTTGTGCGGCATTGTCTAATTGGTTGGATAATAACCAAACGACTGCGGACGATGCGATGATAATAGTAAACTCTCTAAGATAGTAACCTTATTATAAACTAACTCTATGTAAACATTATATATATATGTATATGGATTACAATAAAGTCACACACGGACGATGCGATGACAATAGTAAACTCTCTAAGATAGTAACCTTATTATAAACTAACTCTATGTAAACATCATATATATGGATTACAATAAAGTCACACAAACCCTAACTAGGACATTGTAGGTTTAATCACTTATGCTTTACCCTTGTTCAGATGGTATTCATGACTTGTTTTCCTTCTGCGACTAGATATTTCTAAAGCTTTTTGAATGATTTCAGCGCTTTCGAAATTACATAATTTGTAGTGTTCTGCAAGGAGTATAATTTCTATTTTATTTGTAGTATACTGCGTGAAACCAATTATATATGACAGAACACGAAAGCACGTTGTTTTTAAGCTCAATCCACAATCGTTTTATTACTGTATCTACGTTAAAATATTGCGATGTTTTTACAACACAACTTTAGCATGCAAATGTTAATCGTTGGTATAAGGAGAAACAGTAAAGCAGACTAGTTTCTAAGACTTGTGTTTTCTATGGTGAATCGATAACATGACAACTACCATTCTGGTGAATTGTGTGTCAGTGAATGCGAGTTTTCAAACTCAAAATTAAACGTTAATAATAAAATTCTAATAGAATTACTTCATCAACTTATTTTTATAGTCGATAAATGAATATTCATGTATTTTTATATTGATTAGAAGCTTTATAAGATTGTTTATTATACAAAGTTTTCTTTCTTGAGTTTCTTAGTTGCACTTTTAAAGAGTCGATATTATATATATATATATGATAGTTATATTGTAAATTACTTAATTAGTAACGCGATTTCAAGCAAATTTTATGAAACTCATTTATGAAGCAGACTTTAAATCCTAACTTATACATTTACACTTTCCGTTACATAGATGATTTAATATCTATAAATAATATGAATTTTACACTAAACTTGACATATCTAACAGAACTTACAATAGAAAGAAGTAATAATAATAATAATGAGGTCCATGTTAATTATTTACATTTGTACATTACTTTTATAGAAGGTACAGTGCGGTTGACTATTTTTGATAAAAGAAGATAATTTAATGTTAATTAAAAGGTATAATTATATCTCAACTAAAACTGTTCTTAATAGTATGTAATAACTATAATGTTTTTATGGATAATGTTTTATTAGTAAGAAATAAATTGAAAGATAACGACTATAAAGTTTGTTTGTTTTTTAAGTTAAGTAACACAAAGCAACACAATGGGCTATCTGTGCTCTGCCCACCACGAGTATCGAAACACAGATTCTAGCGTTGTAAGTCCGCAGACACACCGCTGTACCACGTGGGGGGGGGGCATAAAGACAGGCAATTAGAGAAATACATTACTTTATTGTTTAATAAATACAAAAAAATATATTAGAAACTAAACTATCGATTAAGAAAAATATCTTATAAATAAAATATAGAGGGAGTTAGTTATTTTACCTTATAAGTAGCTAATAACAGTTTTTATAGTAA
>NW_013747503.1:0-741 GCF_000517525.1 Limulus polyphemus
AAAAGTATCAATCACTCCATAAGTGATTATAGTAGCTACCAGGCTGTGTTGTATACTCCAGTACGTCATTGCTATTTAGCTACTATAATCACTTGACGTACTGGAGTATACAACAAAGCCTGGATTGCTATTCCAAAGCTAACAGAATAAAATTGGCGTATTTATTCATGTTATAAAACAACAAACAGTGTAACGTTTGTAACTTTCATAGTTCTCATTCAGAAGATGGGAAATTAACATAAAATATATTCAAATGTCGTCGAGATTTAGAAAAAAATATAATAACTGAAATGCTAAAATTACCATATCTACTGTTCCATTATACCACTTTGATCTTTGCTCTACCAACACTGTAGCATTATCTTAGATTTCCTTTTCAAACACCATCACTATCGTTGTTCCTTTATCTATAGAGTACAGTCATATTAGTTCTCCACCTACAGGATAAACATATTTAACCTTTTTATAAAGTACCAACATAGTTGATATTCCGTATGGCGCCATTATCTTTACTTCCCTTGTATAAAGGTGTTGTAATTTTTTCAGTCTTTAGGTATGTTGTTTTTTATTATTTTGGAAAATATAGTTCCAAGTCCATTCCACGTAACGATAAAGCTGGTTGTTTTTATTATATTTTGCTTCTTTCTTCTCATAGTGTTTGCATTCTTTATTCACATACAGTCGTCGAGATAAACCATCAGTATTTGCAAGGTTCCGTTCAGGATGATGTGAAAGTTATTT
>NW_013747504.1:0-991 GCF_000517525.1 Limulus polyphemus
GTTTCCAGTACCAATCTTATGATATATTTATTTGTTTGGCCTAAGTCATAAGGCTTGCTGGAGAAAGTATCTTGATCTTCTATGAGCAAGTCACGTCGTATATGGCATTTATCAACTAGAATAACTCTACAGCTCTGGTCATATGGCTCTTATAAGTAATGTGGTAAGCTGTGATTTGCACATCAGAATTCCTATATTTTACCTCAAAAGTGACTACATTAGATATTCTAAAACATCGTTACTATCTTTGTTCCTTTACCTATACAGTACAGTCATATTTGTTCTCCACTTACAGCATCGACATCTTTAATCTTGTTATACAGTACCAATATATTTCTTTTCCTTGCGTGAAGGTGTTGTAACTTCTTCAGTCATTGGATATGTATAGTTTCACATGTTTCAATGTCCCATCCGACTTGGCTCGAAATTTATGGTTTCTTGTGGCTCAAATTATAACATTTATATTTTTTGAGTCCATAGGAACTCATTCAACTACTTCAGAGTTTAGGTCTATCTGCTAGGCCTACCATGACTATTACCAGAGCCTTGTTTGTCAATTCTCCACCATACTTTACCTTATCAGGTTAAATTCCATACTCGCAATAACCTTCCTCTCTTGCGTCGTGACGCCATCTTGAAAGTTGAAGTATACTCGCATGTCTATTATGTTTTCATTAAAATAATCCCATAGCTTGTTTGTTTGTTTGTAATTTTGCACAAAGCTACACAATGAACTATCTGTGCTCTTCCCACCACGGGTATCCAAACCCGATTTCTAGCGTAGTAAGTCGGCAGATATACCGCTGTGCCACTGGTGGGCAATCCCATAGCTACCACCTTTGTTGTTAAGTGTTCTGTAATTAGGCGGGTTCTTTTGTATTATTTGGTAAGATAATGCCAATTTCAAGCTATGTAATGATAACAATTAATATATTTCTTCAACAACAAACGTTTACAACAGCTATGTTTGTAATGGTCTAAAATGAAAACG
>NW_013747505.1:0-2476 GCF_000517525.1 Limulus polyphemus
TAATTATATACTTACATGCTACTACTTTACAACTTTATCGTATTGTTATTTAAGGTATTTCGAAAATAAGTTTATAAAGAAATCTCAGTTTTCTCTTTTTTGTGTCTGCTGGTTCGTTTTCACTCAATCTCGAGCACGATTTGAAATATTTTCGATAATTTTGCCATACTTTTCCAAATTCTAAACGCTCATTTTTAATAACAAGTATTGAACAAGTATTAAAGATGATATTTAATTCTTCTCAGTGCTGATCTTGTATTAATTCACGTTGTGTGCTTGTGAATTTGTATGTCCGGGAACATCTCCCACAGTATTGGGACTATCAGGATCATACTTTGCAGCGTAATCGGGGGTGGATCAGAGGTGTGGCGTAGCCCTCTACACTTATTTATTTTGAGTAAGAAGGGGGCTAAAACATGCCCAAAAGATCACCCAGTCATAATGGTGGTCTAAGAGTAAATTTGTAAGATTGCTGAACTCGAGCTTAGCTTCACATTCTATATTCCTGGCCCCTTTAGGGATCTCTGGAGTGCAATTTTTGAAACCGTGTTCATACTCCACTCACAAATTAGCTACCAGAACAGGACAAAATAGAAAACATACTACTCAAAAAGAAGGCCTCTAAAATTATACGAGCACCCAACAGCGCTATTCAATCTCTTAATCAAATCAGACTATATACCAGCCGCTTGGAAATAGGCAGATGTTCCAGAAGGTAATAAAATCAGCAAATAATCCAGACCCATCGGCCTCACCAGCTGTATAGGAAAATTATTAGAAAAAACAAAAACAGTAGACTATTGGCTTACCTGGAAAAACTAGTAAACAATCGGAAGTTCAAAATGGTTTCCGAAAATCGTGATAAATAGCAGTCACCTAATTAGGTTACAGAATAAACTATTAACAGCTTTAACAAAACAAAGGGCATTATCGCATGCTTTATATATATCAAGAAGGCTTTCGACAGTATCTGGCATAACGGATTAATATACTAAATGTATACCTATGTATACCTATTTAATGTGCCTCAAACAAAATTTATTGCTAAGACTAAGTGACATACGGGTGCCAATCACTATTTTTTTGGTGAAGTTCGGATGTTTCATTCGCAGTGAATAATGATAATGTGTCAGCTTTCGTATAAAAATAATTAATTAATCCTAGATGGAACTTATCTCGTATGTTCTTTGGTAGTTATTTATATTATGTAAGTCAAAGTGAAGGCATGTTCTAATGAACACCCGTCTAAAACTTGAAACACTCCATCGTTCTTATGTTGTTGTTGTTTGCTTTTCAGCGAGGTGGTTAAGGCACTCGACTCGCAATCTGAGGGTCGCGGGTTCGAATCCCTGTCACACCAAACATGCTCGCCCTTTCAGCCGTGGGGGCGATATAATGTGACGGTCAATCCCACTATTCGTTGGTAAAAGAGTAGCCCAAGAGTTGGCGGTGGGTGGTGATGACTAGCTGCCCTTTCTTCTAGTCTTACACTGCTAAATTAGGGACGGCTAGCGCAAATAGCCCTCGTGTAGCTTTGCGCGAAATTCAAAAAACAAAACTTTTCAACGAAAAACTAACGCGGAAATCGAACCCCGTATTTTAGCATTTTAAGCCCCGAAACTGACCGCTGACCATCACGGGTAGGTTTCATGTGCAGCATGATTTCACAAAGTCTGATACACAACAATCAAGAGTTTTATGCCAATTTTCTGAAGTTGTATCTTGTTTGTTGTATAGAAAAACAACATTGAGCTATTTACTGTGCTGTAAACTTACCGTTGTCTCACTGGCGGACGTATCCATCGTCTTTGATGTTGTTGCTGCCTCAGTTGATAGCTTAATATATAAAAGTGAATGATTGTTTAAATTATTTTTTTACACGATCGGCAACTTTATCATTGCTTTTCTCTTTCTTTTTGCATGATTGCTAAAAAAAAGTTTGATTTATTTCCAATCGACACTAGCATCAACTGCTGTGCGAAAGGTGTTTTTGTATCTTACATATTTAGCTAATATCAGAAGTTGCAGTTTGTAATTGTTTAGGAGTGAAATCTGTATTCGTCAAATCATTTGGTTAAACTGCAAAGAGGGTTTAACAACAAAATTTTAGAATCACATTTACTGCAATTGCTGCTTTGTAAAGTCTTAAGAATAAACCTTTTGAAACATTTAAATGGTTGTGAGTAGAGATCTGGAAATCATCCAGAATGTTATCAAGGAATTTTATAAATAATTTAGCTTTGTTTAGAATTACAAAATAAAATAAAATTTATAGCCTTAAAGTTTAAACTTTTAAAATTATATCATCAACGATAATTCCAGAAATCAATTAAATTCTTGAGTGTTGAACCCTGAAAGCCATCAAAAACATTAAAACTAAACTAATATATAGTTCCGGAAATATACATGTTATTCCAGAGCATCATGATCAATCGTGGCGTTCTTTCGGGGGTGCTCAGAAGCTTTTTAGCTCTGC